>NC_080581.1:5487272-5788750 GCF_029962835.1 Magnolia sinica | reverse complement strand
ATCTTATATATATGCCATTTTTCTCAACTTTCATCATGAACAACAGCAACATCATCGTAACGGAGTGTGGGCCCCACTTGCATTATTCAACATGGTTTAAAATCAGACTGATCCGGATGATACTGACCATCTGATTTTGACTCTTAAATTTGACCGTTCAATATTGCCATTTGATGGCCACAACTAGAACGATTGAAATCGTCTGACTTATGTTACTTTAGAGATTTTCCCATCCCTATGAACAGTGAGGCCAACAATTTGGACGGTCTTGATTAACATACACGCAATCCATGCGTTTATAAGACGTCTGGGTACGATCCATTCTAGATCGCGCGAGTATGATCCGCCATTCCATGTCCATAACAAATCTTTCAACCTCCAAAAGAAAAAGAAAGAGTGTAGCTTTCTTTCTACACTAGATATCAGTGCACGTGGCACGTGTATGAGATCAGAACTGTTCATCCATCCTAACCTACCATGGATAGTACATTTGTTAAAATTCACACTTGACAGGTGTATCTATTCATCAAACACTGACCGTTGGAAGGTTTTCTCTTTGACTTCCTTACAATCCTCATGAATCCTGGCCTGGAACACCGAAATACTACCAATTTTGGAGTACCACCAATCAATCGTGAGTCCCAATTGATTAACGGTTCGGATCTCTTGCACTTGATTAGAATCTACGGAGATAGCATTGATAGTATCGGATCTACTCTCTCTTCTTCTCTCAGGAGTATATATTGTACGGTAAAAAGGTACTTTCTAGTGTTGTTATGGGCCTGGAAAGCCTACGGGCCTTTTAGGCCGAGCCCACAACCTCAGGCCAGGCCTGATGGTTGGGCTCGGGCTTAAAATGTTAGCCCATTTCTTTATTAGGTCAGGTTTTACAACCGCCTGTCAGCCCGGTCCAGGGCAATTTTGTAACATACACCATATGTAAAAGTCATCTTTTTCACCCCATGTGACAATATCACACGTGTGTGAGATCAGGGGCTTTCCATCTGGGGAGCGACACATTTTAGATATTTAGGAATATAATTCAGGCTATTTCACATCTCAAGTGGGCCACAGCATATCCAACCGAATGGACGGATATTAAAAAAAAAAAAAAAAACCAACCTTTTAACAACCAATTTACTCTACACGTTGTGGCCCACCTGAAGAGTGAAATTGTCTAATGTTTTAGGCAAAAGATCTAAGTATTATATCAAACCTTATGGAAATCTCATAACTCACACACGTGTTTCATATTTGCATGTGTTCGGGCGTTTGGATGTGAACGGCTCTACACGCGTATGGAATTAGCAAACCTCAACGGTGAACATCATTATCTCCACTTTTTCCTGTGGTGTGGTCCACTTGACTTTATATATGCTTCAATTTTCGGGCTTATGTCCTAAATCGAACTGGCAGAAAGGATGGACGGCGTGGATAAAATACATACATGACGATAGGACCCACAGAGTCCGGTCACCAGGGATATGCGTGGTGTTAGGGTCACCACGCAATCCGCTTATCTAACCAATGGCCACATTTGATGTAGAAGTGCGTCCCACCTGATGATTATGTTAGTGAATTTTGTATCAGTGCGTGCACAAGGTGGGGTATGACTAACGAACGGCCCAGATCTCTCAAACGTCTGACACGTTGGCATTCGATGGGCGAGTCCAGATGCGAAATCCTACGCGCATTTGTCCTCTGACAAACTTATTTTACATTTTATGTTTTCGCACGTGCAGGGATTTCGTACGTGTGGCGAAGAGAATACGGATACTTCCTGAGAAGGCCCATCCCCGGAGAGTTCATCGTCGCCCTTAAATCTAACAGCAAGGAGAAACGAACAGGAGGGAGGAGTTAGTTTTACCTCTGTCGCGATACATGATCGACACCGTGTGTCTCCTCATTAGGGCCCACATACTGAGTTGGTACGATGATTCGAATTGTCTATGTTCTGGGTACTGCCATAAGTAAAATATGGTACCATAATCACGATTCAAAAACGATCCTGACCTTTGATTTTTGAAACTGAATGTGAGCCATTGAAAGTTTTCATTTCAATGTTCTAAATTCAATGTAGACGTAGTGATGGCGAGAATCATTAATCCCGTACAAGTTTCTTGAGGTAGCCCGTATAGTATAGAATCAATAATACGGACGGCTTTGATCATCGAATCATCTCAGCATGTGGGCCCTGAAGGGCGACATGCTGGGATCATTAATCACTTCGTAGTCAAGACTTTCTTTTAATTATGACGATTTGTGAGACTAATGTATGGTCGAAAATACAATTATAGCTAAAATATAAATGCATTCGTAGAGCCATCTCTGCACAGTACACGTGGAAGTTGATATCATTTGTGGACGGTCGATCATATTACCCTTACCGACCATGGCAAATGGTTTAAAAATATGCCGGGGTTGGATGATCCTAGCCATCTGATCATGGCCCCCATATTTACGATGGATTTTTAATACCTTCTTGGTGCAATTATTTATTTATTTTTTGGTTATGCTCCATACAAAGCTGGATCAGCAATTTGGACGGTCTGGATTGCCATGTAAGAACGCCATGTGTCTGTCTGAAGAATCATCGCTCTAGGCATCCGCACGCTTGAGCGAACCACGTAGATGTGCGGTTGACATCCATTAGGGCCCACCGTGATGTGTGTGACATCTACTCCGTCCATCATTTACATCAGCTTATGTCAGGACGTGGGTCAAAAACCAGATATCAGCATAACCAAAACTTCATTGGGCCCGAAGAAGGTTTGGATGGTAGGCGTCCCTTCCCCACTTTTACTCTAGTGTGGCCCACTTTGAGTTTGGATCAATCTTAATTTTGAGCTTATATTCTAAAATAAATTGGCTCAAATGATGGATGGAGTGGATTTTATACACACATCACGGTGGGCCTCAAGGAGCATTTCGTAGGAAATTTCCGTTCCACGGGCCATCCCCAACGCAGAGGGCCCGCCCGAATCAGTTCAAAATCAGGGCCGGGAGAAACCCCAGGCCCGGCCCATTGACAGCCATGCTGGAGATGATGCGAAATTGTACGTGTTGCATTGGCAAGAATTCTAATGGTGGGCCCAACAATCTCATCGAGATGGACCACATCAACATGTCTAGGGCAGATTTATGGGCCTTAGGGCAATGAAGCCCATTAACTAGGCCCACATAAAGATCATGGACAGCTCCTTGAAGCCGTTGCTTGTCCCTTTTTTCTGATGGTTTGATGGGCCCACAACAAGACCGTGGGTCCAAGCCCAAAAAGGAAAGAGACTGTTAAACAGTTAAAGTCAACACGCAGGAGGGTGGTACTGACCTGTTTTGGGCCCCCCAAGCTGTGTGGATGACATCCATCCCGTCCAAGAGGTGGGTCCCATCAAGATATGCTCCCTCATAAGACAAAATGCAAATCCGATTATCGAATGGACCACATCCTAGAGAACAATCGACAACCACTTGAAAACCTCTGAATTTCATGTAGTGGTGTGCCTCAAATGAAAATGGGACTTCCAAACAAGGAGGACAATCAATCATCAGGGGGTCTCCACATGTAATTCTTCTCCTTTCTTGTTTTTTGAATTTTTCTTACCGAATTTGGCACCAGCCAAACGTGATGTTTGGATGACATCTGACCTGTCCAGCTACCTTATATTAGGCCAATCAAATCATATGGTGGGTCACATCAGAGAGGTATGGACAACCACCCAAAAGTTTCAATTTGACATATAACTCATCTGCTATTAACAGGATCACCCACTATAGAAAAGGAAATAAATGTTAAAAATGACAAACATTCAATCTTTAATTTAATATTTTAATGGTACATTTAATTTAATATTACTAGCAGGTTTTCCAACATATAATATATTATAGGGAGTCTATGGAAACCAGACTGCTCAACCTAAGAGATCACACCGTGCAAAGCATGTTTAAAAGTTGTTGATGATAAAGGAAAGTGGATTGCATACACACCATTGGCCTTGGTAGTGTGTTGACATCATCAAGTTTTGTAGGACCAACTATGATGTATGTGTTATATCCACACCGTTCATCCATTTTGCAAGATTATCCTAGGTTATGGGCCCCAAAATGAGTCGGATCCAAAGCTTGGATCACATCGTAGAAAGCAATGGAGATTGAACACCTAGAATTGAGAACTTCTTGGGAGCCACATAAGGTTTGGATCAAGCTTGTATTTGTATCATCCGGGTTTGTATGAGCTTTTGAATTGTTGGATGGCAAATAAACATGGTGGTGGTACTTGAGAAGATTTCAACAGTAGGCAATTGTGTCCCCACTGCTTCCCTTGGTGTGGTTGACTTGAGCTTTGGATCTGCCTCATTTATATGGGCTCATGCCTTAAAATGATCTTGCAAAATGAGTGGTCCATATCCAAATCAGTCCTGCATGATGGATGACCCACACTAGAGTTGGGCCCACATGATGGATGGTCCATATCAAAGGTGGGCACCACATGATGTGCAGTGATATTGAAATGGGCCCCATATGATGGACAATAACATTGATGGTGGCCCCACATGATGGATGACTAACATTAAAGGTGGGTCTTACTTTATGAAAGGTGGACATTAAAAGTTGGCCCCTAATGATGATAGATAGCCCACATTAAAGGTGAGGCCACGCAATGAAAGATTCACATCAAAGGTTGGCTTCACATGATGGACAATGGATGTGAGGGGGACCAAACTGACTTTTAGGATAAATATTACTTATGATGTTGGAAACAAACACGCTTTTTTAGTTTTTAGATGATAAATATGTTGTTTATTAAATATATTTATCTATTGATTAAGTATAATAAGCTATTTGTATCATAAATAACTTACAATACAAATGCCCCCTAAGTCACATTAACAAAATCAAATGGATTGGACAATCCTAACTTTTGATTTGTGGACACTTGTTTGTTGAAATTGGACCATTGGGTGATTTATATCCGTCAATTTGATAGTTAGATAATCAAGTAATTAATTGTAAATTTTGGTTCATTACACATCCGAACTGAGAACCATTATTTTAATAGTTTATTTGTTGTCTGCCACGTATGCAATGCAATGTTTAATTACTTTGTGACTGCTGCACCCTGCATATCATCATTCACACTCCACTATAGTATCAAAGTTTCTTTCTATAGGATGAACGGGAAAAGCTCACCTACCTCGTGATAGTACTGGGGATGACTTTCTGTAACGTGAAGAAATGATTTAACGTGCATGACATCAGGGAAAATGTGCATGAAATTCACATGGTCATCAGGTACACCACCCCTTGTTTGGCCACGAATTAAAAAAAAACAAGGGTTGATTCAACACTTAGGTTAGCTGTGGAGTCTAATCTCATGCCGTATGGCTGACATGAGTTGTAAAAAAAATGAGAATTTTAAATAATACTTTCATACCAATGAAGCACATTAGATGAATGGATTGCATGGCATATAAATACCACTGTAGGCACTATACAAAACTAATGGTGGAAATGGACCACATTCCACCTAAGTGTTTGATATGTAAAACTTGTATTAAGTGAGCCCCACAAGATCAATGGTTTGGATTGGGCCCATAGTAGTTACAATGAGTTCAGATTAGTAGGGGTGGTGCACTTGGATTGAATCTTCATATGGTAAGAGCGTATTTTCTATAATAATGTAAGTAGTAATCCCAAGTGCACCGTCCATTATGTATCTGAACTGGTCTGAATTGATTATAGATACGATGAAATCTATGCACCGTCCTTTATGTATCTGAACTGGTCTGAATTGATTATAGATACGGTGAAATCTATCCGTGTACTCAATCCAAATATCAGATCCAAAACCATTAGGGCCCGTTGGGCTGGGTGGATTGGAAGGGATTGAATGGTATTAGGGTGGATGGCATGGATTTCAAGGTAATGATGGTGTTGTCAGTGGATTGTCTTAAGATCCATGGGTTTGCTATATCCCGGGATTGCTATATCGAGTCTGTTTGGCACGCCTGGCCAATCCTGGGGTTAAACCTTCCCATCCCTTCCAATCCCTCGAACCAAACATGTCCTATGCAATTTTGAACGGATTAGGGTTGATTGGATGGGATTTAAAGGTAATGATGGTGTTGCCAGTGGATTGTCTTAGAATCCACAGGATTGCTATATCTCGGGATCAGATCACCCAGTCTGTTTGGCACGCCCAGCCAATCCCGGGATTTAACTTCCAATCCCTTCCAATACCATCCAATCCCTTCCAATCCACCCGGCCAAACGGGCCTTTAAAGTCTTACAAGATCATCATGATTTTTGAGTCATAAGGTAAATCCGAGGAGGGACAGCTCCACCCATGTGGCCTTATATTAATGGGTTATGAGATTGGCATTGACACATTATTCTCGCAATCATGGCAGACATGTCTTATCCCCCTTTCTTTTTTATCAGAAAGGAGATTATGAAAGATAATGACATGCCTAGATATAATCTTTAATATGTGCCTTAGGAGTAAGTTTGAACAAATTTACCCACATCATTAATCAGTTCTGAATAAAAGGTAAAACTTTGGCTTATTGAAGGACATGAAAAGGTATTTATGGGTGCCAAGTCATATCATTAGGTGGGTGTGGCCCACCATTCTAAGAAGAGCATTGATACTCCTGACAGGTTGGTATGGTTGATATTCCATCAGTAAAGAGTTGTACAAGTTATATTATTTGATTAGATGGATAATGTTAAACATAAATACATTATGGTTGTAATATTTTTAACCATCTGATTGATGGACGGTACCTAGGGGTAGAGCTGTACACGAACTGAGTTAGCTCGGTTAACTTGATCGACTCGATTTGAAAATGCTTGATTCGACTCCGTTCAAACTGAGTTTGAGCTTATTTTTGAAGCTTGAAAAAATGAGTCGAGTTTGAGCTTGTCAGATCTCGAATCGATTCAGATCAAACCTCAAGTTGAATCGAACTCGAATCAAATCAGTTTAGTGACTCGGTTATTTTGATATTGATGTTGCTCACTAGGTGTTTGATAAAATGACTCAACGAAGTGTTGTTTCGGGTGCATGTATTCTCCGCAGTATCGGTTGATGGAGAGGAAGGTATGGATACAAAATAAATCACTACAAAAAAACAAAAAACTTTCATGATAAAACTATCATCGTATTTTGATTTTGATGCTGCTTATTGAGTGTTTGATGAAATACTTATAAACAACTGCTACTATTTTGTATGTTGCGAGAAGTTAAAGGTGCACTTCATGTGTTTGAGAAAATATCGCATAAGCTAAGACTTGGCTCGAATTGGCCCAAGTTGCTAAACCAAGTTGAGTTGGCCAGTCAGGCTCGAGGTCTAAGCCAAGCCAAGTTCGAGTTGGGGTCAGGCCAAGCCGAGTCTAGCTGTGCCGAGCTCGACTCAGATCGACTTGTGTACAACTCTACTTAAGGGACATCCAAATGGGAACAGTCAGCTATCCAAATTAAATGAATAATATCTATTAATTAAAAATTAGACATGTTAAGTCAATTTGAATTTTGGAACATAACCTACCTAACATGGTTATACATCACAATTTGGACAGTTGGATTGAACTGACACATGCCATGTGCACAATTTCAAAACCTCCATATGAACCACGTTCAGACACAGTATAAACAACTCTCACTTTTCATTCCCTTTCTCCCATGTAAACCACTTCATCTCTCCACGTGCGTTGCACACGTGCAATAATCACTGATTATATTAGATCAGAAATGCTCAAGTACTGGGGCCATTACAAGCCCTTCAAAGATAACATACTCGCAGTAAATCCAATCCTTGTAAAAGGTGGGCCCCATCATAAAAACCACCAGATTTGAAAATCATGAAGACTGACTCATGAAGCTGACCAGACCTTTATGTTGGGCTATGCAGTAGATTGTTCAATGATTTTAAGTGTCTTGGCCGCCAGAAACTTAGACATGCCTTATTTTCACACCAGCCACAAGGATTTTCCAACCTTTCGCACGGCTCCTGTCACTGTGGCACATTGTCAGGGCAAAAAACGTAGAAAATAGCAATGTCGTTGTCTCAAAAACATAATATATTTGAAAATAGGAATTTCATGCTCTAAAAAATATAATATATTTAATATTTTATATAAACGAAGATAGAAAACATTCTAATCACATGTGAATATGATATTGTCTTCGTAGCGCTAGATTACATACAAATGCAAGTGTATCTTAATTAGGGTAGGCTGATATGAAAAGTAGGGCTGTTAAAGGGCTAGGCCTGGGGTTGGTCCGTAGCGCTAGATTTTGAACTAATTCGAGTCGGGCTTATTCAAAATTCTATTTTTGGGAGGTTCGAGCCCAGCCCATTGACACCCCTAATGAAAAGTAGCTGTACTTGCTATGATACTAGGGTAGACTAATTCTCATACTCCCTCGATTAAGTATATAGAAATGAAATTTTATGCCACCTCATTATTATTATTAATTTTTCAATAGATCCGTAGATCCATGAAAAGGGTATTTATTTTATTTTTTAAAGATTTTGGCAACATATGCCGTGGGGGATATGGATTTGGTAGATTTAAGGATCCCTCAAGGTCAATGGACCTGTAATGCGGTGGGATATAATTGGGTGACATACCCTCTATCGAAGAAGAGGCCCACGGTCGAGTTAATTCTTTTAAAAAGACCGTTGGCCTTCCTCATAGCGAGATGTCGGCCAATGATATCTAGCCATGTCACGTATCTAATGACTTTGGTGGTTCTCATGCTCATTGGCCAGAGGCTTTGTTTTATTACTTTTGCAGGTACAGTTTAATAAAATTATTTATTTTCTGAAAACGATGATAATTCATATTTTCAAAGGCAGACATTAATTTATGGGTTTATCCACACTGTCCACCTATTTTTCCATATCATTTTAGGAAATAATCCAAAAAAAAATTTAGACAGATCCTGGACTTAAGTGGATTGCACATGGGGATCAAAAGCCTACCATTAAAAACTTCTTCCGAGTCTGTATGAGTTTGGGATAAAGTTGATATTTGTGTTGTCTTCATTAAGTTCAGTGTCCTTATGAACAAGTTGGATGGCAAATAAACATAACGGTGGGCCTAGGAAGTTCCAACGGTGGGTGTCATTATAACTGCTGCTTCTTGTGGTGTGGTCCACTTAAGCCCTTGATCTTCCTCATTTTTTTTAACTTGTACCCTAAAATGATGGAAAAATGGATGGACGGTGTGGATAAACCCATACGTCACGGTGTACTCCTGCCTGTGCCGACCACTGCACATGTGAGGTACTAGACAATCGCGTCCAACTTTGATACCTATTTTGTAAAAGGACAGTATTATATACCTTAAAAAGTGGGATAGTACGTTCTTCAGGTGGGCCACAGTGATAGGAAAACCGTGAGGAGTTTTTTCAACCATTAATTTTCTTTGTAAAACTGTGCCATAACTTACGAGTTTACTGGCCTGGAAGTATGTCTTTACAGAGGGGACCACCTGATGGACGGATTGGATCTTGTAACCGTGTGCCATGATGGCCTGTAAAGAGCTGCACCAGCATGACTTTTGGGCCCCACCATGGCTTATATGTAAAATCCACACCGTATATCAGGTTCTATCCTCAGTGTTAGTTCCTAAAACCAAAATTCAACTTGATCCATGGATCCATAACTCAGATAGGACACCAACCGTAGGTTTGTGTGTGGCGCCACCCATATGAGTTTTAATCAGGATTGTATTCTATAAGAACCATTCAAATAATAGTTCTCAACTGATGGACGGAGTAGATTTTAGATATACAAGATGGTTGACCCCACAGAGCTTGGGTGTTTTACACGCTATATAAAACGTGCTGCACCTGATTCGGGTCCGCGAGGCAGGTTAGAAGGAGGCGGTCGGCTCCTGTGTTAATTGACTCCTGTTAGTTTGGAAACTAAAACGTGCGGTGACTCTTCAAACGTTCACATACCTTAGTAGTACGGCAATCAGGACCGTCCAATCAAGACTACAAAATAGCTGACTGGACTGTGGATGAGAATAGTTAACAGCGCTTTGAGAGATAATATTAACTAATCCAATTTTCCCAACGAAATTTGGACGGCTCACTATTTTTTATCCATCCATTTGATAGTTATTAATTTTATAGTTAGGATATCGTAATCAGTATAATTTAAGTATGAACTACAGGGACGATGGGACCCATATTTGGTTGGTTTGGATAGATACATTAGTGCCACGTGTTAAAGGGGGAGTGGATTAGGCGCAGCGCCGCCTCACCCAACATGGTGCGGCCCTAACCAAGGGGCCCACCTTGCTTTATGTACTGTATATCCATGCAGTCCATCCATTTTTCCAGTTCATTTTAGGGTATGACCTAAAAAATAAAGCCAAATTCAAATATCGGGTGCAACATGGGAAACAATGGTGATTGATCATTAAAAACTTTCAAAAGTTTTGGATTAAGCCAATATATATATATATATATATATATATATATATATATATATTCCTTCATCTGGGTCTGTGTTGACCCTGTCAATAAGTTGGATGGAAAATAAATATTAGGACGGGCATTATGGGGTCCTAGGAAATTTTTAATGCTGACCATTCAATTACTACTTTTTCTTATGGCCTAGTTCACCTGAGATTTAGATATACTTCATTTTTTAGCTCATTTTCTAAAATAAGCTGAGAAAAATGAATGAACAGCATGGATATACAATACATATATCAAGGTGGGCCCCACGGATGGGGGCAGTGGAAACGGATTGGCTACTCCCCCTGCCACTATTCCCGTGGCTGGTGGTTGGTGCTCTGTGGTCCCCATCATGATGTATGTGTTTCATCCATTCCGTTCATCCATTTTTACAGATTATTCTAGGGATTTATACCAAAAATTATAGGGATATAAATCTCATGTGGATCACACCACAGGAAAACAATAGTGATTGGATATCCACCATTAAAATCCTCCTAAGGCCTACTGTACTATTTATCTGACATCCAATCTGTTGATTAGGTCATACAGGCCCAGATGAAAGGAAAAAACAAAGATCATCTTGATCCAAAACTTTTATGGCCCCAAAAGGTTTTTAATGGTCAATGTTCATTCAACACTGTTTCCTGTAAAGTGGTCCACTTGAGATTGAGATATATCTCATTTTTGTTCTCATACCATAAAATCATCTGGAAAAATAAATGGACAGCATGGATGAAAAACTTACATCATGATGGAGCCCACATAGCACCTATCACCAGCCATCGGCAGGTGGCAAGGGGAGTAGCCAATCCGTTACCCGCTACACTGCATTGATTGAGGCGGGGAACATAACGTGGGAAGAATGGATGAGTGATCACAAATCATTATAGGTGCAAAACTAATGGGAAACCACCATGTACCTTGTCACGTGAAAGTTGGGCGCTGAATGGACCCCCTCAAATGTCACGTGGGCGTGTTCAAGGTTGGGTTGGGGACCATAATAAAGAAGGGTCAATGATTACTTCTTAGATGGGAACGAAAACACTTGCGTCCCTTTCCTACTCACGCAGGGTGCGAGTGCATAACCAATTCATTGTTACCATTGTTGTATTTAGATTGAGCCAATTAAAAACGGACAAGTTATGGCATAGAAATAAATAATATGCCAGAGATTTTTAGAAATATTTAGAGCACTTTTTATGAAAGTACAGTTGACATTGAGACGAATAATAGACTTCATCTAATGATGATGCATGTGTAAGAGATCCAAGATGTGAAAAGCAGTTAAGCGAAAAAGAACATTTAGAGAGAAACAAAGAGACGAAAGAATCTAAAAGATTAATATGGCAATGATTCAACTGCCACAACTGTTGAAATAAAGAAGAGCAACGCTCGAAGAAAAGTTGCAGTATATATTTATAAATAGTAAGAAGTTCAGCAAAGTAAATAGTATCATACCAATCTAATAAACCAATCAAATTAATCTTATCTTTTCTTATCATAGTTTAACTCTATTATAGGAGTAGCAGTAATCTTTAGGTGTAATCTAAGTTTACGCTCTTACGCCAAACTATTTCCATTTTCATTACAAGTGATTCTTTCAGAAAGACTTTTCTATAGTTACACTCCGCGATCGAATGTAAGTATTTCTTTTTGTCTGATTGTTTCTAATTACCGCAGTGTAATAAAAAGTCTTTTTGTATAGAGGGTAATGTGTAACCCATTTGTAGAGGAAGAACTCATTTTTAGAGGAAGAACCCCACTCTTCGACAATCGCCAAATCATCTTACAACCATATTGCGAGTGACTGAATAAGCGTTGATCTTCTCAGGTCTCAGTTATATATGATCACATTAGACGTATCTGCCTATCTCGGTACTTATGGTTAAAGTTATTTGGTTTGAATCAAGCCGCACAATCAATTCTAACACTCCGGCCTGCACACGTGACCAAAACTAAACCGAGCGCCAATAGCCTCACCTTGAGTGTGCATTGGAGCTGAAGAGTTAGCAACGTAGTTTAATACACTTGCGACCTATAACATGGAAAAAGAGTTTGAGATAGGAAGTCCCACTATTAAAATATCAGAATTATATGTGGGGTCCACAATAGTGTATATATGCTATCTTATCCACTCATCTAATGTGCTACAAAATGATGAATGGATTTCCAAAAAACCAAGGTCCATTTGGATACTACCAAATAAGTTACTTTTTAACTTATATTAAGTAATTAAGTTACTTGTTTTACTTAAGTTAGGTTGGTAAGCATGAATGTAAAAGTAACTTATGTACCAAAAGCTACTTATTTTAATAATAATTTGTTTTAGTTTTTTAACTTATAACTTTTTCACTTCTCTCTCATGGTACATGTTACAGGAGGCTCTTTCTATACGTCCATGGCAAAGGAGGCCTCACGTGGTGGACTGTCCACATCGAAGGTGGGGCTCACATGATAGGCGATTCACATAAAAGATGGGCCCCGCATTATGGATGAAGCCCACATCCAAAGCGGACTGGTATGATGGATGTCCCATTTCAAAGGGGGGGTGTACATGATGGATGGTCTAAATCAAAGGTGGGCTCCACATGATGGGCAGGGGACATTGAAGTTGGGCCGCACATGATGGATGACCTATATTGAGGTGGCCCCACATGATGGATGGTCCACATCAAAGGTCGACTCCTAATGATGAACGACCCACATCCAAGGTGAGCCATGCACGATGGGCTCCCACACGATGGACAATCCACATTAAAGGTGGGCTCTACATGATGGGAAATTAATAATGGTGGGCCCCACACGATGGATGGTCCACATCAAGGTGAGCCCCACATGATGGATGGTCCACATCAAAGGTTGGCCCTAATGATGGACGGTACCTAATCAACTAAAATTTGAAGGATGAGTCACAAATGATTTTAGGTGTGCAAAACTAACTTGTTAAAGTTGGGCGCCTTATACACTCCAAATGTCAAGTGTCATGTGCGCGTGTTCAGGATTGAATTAACGACCGTGCTAAAAAAAGCGAAATGATTATTTCATGGAGGGGAGTGGAAACACTTGTATCATGTTTTTAGGCAGACAGGGTGCCTACATTGTTCCACCTCAAGTTTGCACCAGGCCAAAGAATCAACCCAATTCAACGCACTCGTTGGTGGCCTTCAACATGGAAATTAAAGAGTTTGAGATGGTCAGTCCCACTGTTAAATTATCAAAATTATGTGTGGGGTCCACAGTAGTGTGTATATGCCATCTCGTTCACTCATGTAATGTGCTGCACAAGGCATGAATGGATTTCCAAAAACTAGGACATTTCAAGACTCACTGTTGGTCGTTCGATGTTAATTTAGAGGTTCTAGGCATGATTTCACACTGATTCCTATAATGGCCCACCTAAGTATGAGTTTTAGGATCAATGGCGAAAAAGTGGCATCACACCTAATGGATCAGGTGGATCTTATATATATATATATATATATATATATATGTGTGTGTGTGTGTGTGTGTGTGTGTGTGTGTGTGTGTGTGTGTGGGTGTCACGCCCCAAACTCAGAAAACGGGCTCATAAAATTTTCGATCACCGAATCCGGCGCCGACAGCCTCCGTAGTGCCCCATTCTTAGATCCCGGTACTTGCATACCAGATTCCGATCCTGGGATCCTACAAGGAGGATTTTCAGTATGAATTTTTTTTTTTTTTGTAATGGAGCATAACCATAAGCATAACCAAGTCACAAAACAACATCACCACATATCCACTATAACAAAAACTTTAAGGACAATGTGGAAAGGGAAATACAGGGTAATCAAAAAGCTCCAAAATGATCAGATGCGCGCTCTTGCCTCAACGCTGCTGCTTTCCAACGACACCTGCACGCAACAGTCGTGCATAAGCTTACAAAAGTTTAGAGGGTGGTGTAAGTGTGTGCGCAAGGCAAGCGCTAAGTATACAATATCAGAGTAATGCGGAAATATGCGGTAAGTCCATGAATGCTATCAGTTGTACCAAAGCTATATGATGCAAGACATGAATGCTATCAGCCATATCAAGGCCATGCGATGCGAGGCCTATGTAGCCGAATGTCATATATAAGATGCAAAGCAAGCATGTTAGTCCTTATTAAGTACACATATCAGTACAGTTCCTCTCTGGATATCACCGGGGTTTACTACACCTCACACTGACTGCCTTCTCCCTAGCTGCACAGTCAAGAAAGTGGAAGAGACCACACTATCCGCCTGACCAGTAGTCTGCCAATACCTACCCGGCTCGTCGATAGCGGACTCATTTACGAGCTGGTCGAACTCAGCCTAGCTTATAGCCCCCTCACTCGGGCGGATAAGGCCACACCCTCTTCCAACCGACCACGACATAGTGAGAGACACGGCCTATTGGTATTCGGCACTCGGGCGCTCGTGTAACCACTCGGTCTAGACGTTGGAGCATCTCCTGGTACCAAAAAGGTTCTGGGACTTTCACCCAAGGACATCCTAAGTGCCCACAGTGCTAGAACCAAGCATTTTCGGTATTCGATACGGCCATCCACTATGTGTCTGTGGAGCCACGGCCCTGATGTCGCTAAGGCATGCAGTGATCACGACACACAATGTAAAATGTATGAGTCACACCGTCAGTCATGCAGCAATCTTGCGTGTACCACGCTATCATGTGGGGCACTCCGTCTCATAAGGAGTCCCATAATGTCTTAGCCCAACGGCTTATGCTATGATCAAACATTCATCATATCAAGCATACATATGATGCGTATGGGCATGAATCATGGACTTACACTAAGCATGTTATAAGGTGATGAATTATCCTTACAATGCAGATGGGCCTAGACGGCCTACGCATAACAAGTACGGCCTATCAATGGGCCCTAGGGAGAGTCGTAATGCGGACATTTAACCAACATTATACTTGTAATGTGGACGTCAAACCGACATTGCTCCCAAGGCATAGCCTGCCACAAACGATGGAGAAATCACGCATTGCAATGGACCCTAAGGACAATCCATTGGGTCTCGACCCATGGGCCTTAGATACATCAAATGGGCCGTATCACATGGACCTTACATTCATCAAATGGGCTGCATTAATGGGCCTCACCAACGGGCCTTATGTACATTGCAATGGGCCATAACCCATGAGCCTTAGAATACATCAAAATGGGCCTAATCATATTATGTATCTCAAATGGACCACACCAATTGGGCCTCATGCATACCAAATGGGCCACACCCAAATATAAGTGGAGATAGTGATTTTTCCACAATTAAAGTTCCCAAAGCCCACCCTAACACTTATTTTCTATCCAATCTGGTCATAAGGTCATATAGACCTGGATTAAGAGGAAAACACATTTCCTAATAATCCAAACTTTTGTGACAACAAAGGATTTCAATGGTAGGGACTTAATCCCCACTACTATTTGCTATGTGGTCCACTTGATCCTAGATCTGCCTCATTCTTCAGCTCATGCCCAAAAATGAGCTTTCCAAATGGTTGGGAGGCTTGGATGCAACACATGCATCATGATGGACCCCATATAGATGGATAGCATGAATAAAGCACACACGTGTTGGGGGGTTTCCACCGTCCGCCTGGACGGTATGAAGAAAACACATACATTATAGTGGGCTCCACCGTCCGCCTGACGGTGGGAGACAAACACATACATCACTGTGGGTCCCATGTGGGACCCACCATAATGGTTATTTGCAATCCAATCTGTCCATGAGGTCATGCAGACCTGGACGCTGAAGAAAAACAAATTTCATCTTGATCCAAAACTTATTTGGACCCAAAAATGGGTTTCAATGGCAAACAGTTCAACCCCACTGTTTCCTCTGATGTGGGCCACCTGAGTCTTGGATGTGGCTGAAATTTGGAGGGGGCCCACTGATGGAGGTGGCCCACCATATGAATGGGTTGGATGGCAAATATACATCAGGGTGGGGCCCACCCGCCCGCTTAGTGCGCTGTCAGCGCCTCTGACACAGCAGCAGCAGCAATGCTGCTGTTGGCTTTATTTTTATTTTTATTTTTTTAAAAAACCTGATTTACCACGGTTTTCCATACGTGGGGCCCGCTTAAGCTGAATCCACCCTAGCCACTGGATTCCGTGGCCCGATACTGTCCAAAGGAGTCCAATATCCAGTATGATTTAGCTCAAGGTGGGTCCTACTCGATTTTTAATGGTAAAAATCAATATTTTCTATGCTATGGCCCACTAGAAAAATTGGATTAACATCATTTTTCGGCTCAACGCCTAAAATGAGCCATAGAAGGGAATGGACGGAGTGGATTGAATACTTATATCAAGGTGGGGCCTACACAAGCGGACCGCCCCAAAATCTTGTGAACCAAGCTAATATTTGTGTTTTCCCAAACCACGTCCAGCGTTCCTGGACGCTGGACGGTTGGATGGAACACATGCATTCGAGGTGGGCCACCACATGGAGGATGGTGTGGGTGCAACACATATAAGGTGGGCCCCACTTACAAATGGCTTGGGTAAAAGTCATGCCTCATGGTGGGGTCCATCCGGGTGGGCCGCAAGGCCACATCATCACATACAATAGGAACAAAGAAAATGAAAGAGAGAGGGAGAGAGAAAAAGAGTGGGACACACGTGTGATGGAGGGACCCCGACACTATGGGCCCTCCTTGCATTCAATGATACATCAAGTGGGTCCCAATACATGTGGGCCCACTAAAATAAAAATCAACGGTGGAGATCCTTTCTCCACCAAATGTAAGGTCTAGATGACCTCTTTACATGTAGGAAAATAAACATCATGATGGAGTCCATGGAGAATGGCCCCATCATGAAATGATCATGAGCATCAAGGTGGGCCATCGGCCACACCTAGAGTCCAAAGTGAGATCCATACCATCAATCGGTAGGCCTCACTTGGCCCTTCATCAAAAAAAGAAATCTAGGCCTAATAAAGCACCCACGGTTCGATCTTCTCGGTCCGTTGGAACGCCAATCTCCTTGTGTCTCATTTTGATGGAGAGGATGAGAAATAAATGGCTAGGACGATGGATTTTTGGGATGGAAATGTAGGCCACCAAAAAATCATTTTTTTCTCTCCATGGGAAGGCTTGGACGTGATTTTTTTTCTTGCTTGGGATAGAGTGTTGAGAAAGAGAGAGAGAGAAGAGGTTGTAAGGAGAGAGACTGATGGATGTGAGTAATGGGTAAGGTGATAGTGTACCTGACATGTAGTGATTGATTGATTGATGGGACATGTTGTAGAGATTCTCTTGGGATTGCAAACGCGCGACGTTTTCTTCGAAATAAACGCCGACCCACATCTTCCGGCCAGGGTATCGCATCGGTGCGTGAGTCGTGGCGTTGGAACCGCGGCGACGGTGCGGTCGCAATGATACAAGTCTCGGATTAAGCTGACTCAAATCTATGGGATTCGACTTACGGTCGCGCGCAAACGTCGATTATACGTCGCAGGTTGCCGAAATTTGATGGGAAAGATCGCGGGAGTCGACGGAACAGTATGGACTAGGATACGAGTCTTACAGTGGGGGGGACTTTCCACGAGGTCGAGCAGTGTGGGACCCACCATGATGTGTGTTAAACATCAACACCATTAGCCAGATGTGTCCCCGTCAGGCTATGGGATATTTTAAAAATCAACCGTATAAGGGGCTCAAGTGGGCCACATCATCTAAAACCATGTCTTCCCATGACTAAAACATATAAAAGCACTAGGTGGGGTCCACGTGAGTTTTGGATGTGGCTAAAACTTGGACTGACCCCTCATCCAAGTGGGACACATACAATGGATGGGCTGGATTTGTGAACCACATCTCAGTGGGCCCAATAAATGATTATGAATGTTTCAATGGGAGGTAACCCCTCTCAACTATTGTATGTGGTGTGGCCCACCCAAGTCGTAGATTGACTCTATTTTTAAGCCCATGGCCCACCATGGAATGATGAATTTGGCTGATGGTGTTGATGTTCAACACACATCACAGTAGGCTCACACTACTCGACCTCATGGGAAGTTCCTATGAGGTCGACTTCATACTATATTTCCCTATATATATGAAATGGTTCTATGCGGACGACCTCATGGGAACTTCCCATGAGGTCGAGCTGTGTGGGTGCCATCGTGATGTGTGTCGAACATCAACACCGTACATTTGATCGGTCCCCTTTACGTTATGGGATATCCCAAAGATCAGCCATATACGGACCTCAGGTAGGCCATGCCATCTAAAACCATGTGAAGGCATACCTAAAACATATAAAAGCACTTGGTGGAGCCCACCTAAATTTTGGATGCCTCTGAAACTTGTTATGACCCCTCATCCAAGTAGGACACACATAATAGATGGGCTGGATTTGTGAACTACATCTCAATGGGCCCAACAGATGATTATGAATGTTTTAATGGGAGGGTAACCCCTCTCAATTTTCGTATGTGGTGTGGCCCACAAAAGTCATGGATTGACTTGATTTTTAAGCCCGAGGCCCACCATGGAATGGTGCATCCGACTGATGGGGTAGATGTTGACACACATCATGGTGGGGCCCACACAGTTCGACCTCATGGGAAGTTCCCACCGGGTTGAGCGCATAGAACCATTTCCCATATATGTGTGTGTGTGTGTGTGTGTGTGTGTGTGTGTGTGTGTGGATATATGTATGTATGTGTGCGTGTATATATATGTATGTATGTATGTATGTATGTGTATATATATGGGAAAAGGTACTATGCGCTCGACCTCACGAGTCTGTCCCATGAGGTCGAGCTGTATGGGCCCCACCGTGATGCGTTTCGAACATCTATCCCATCAGTCAGATGCACCATTCCATCGTGGGCCTGGTTCTCAAAAATCAAGTCAATCCATGACTTTTGTGGGCCACACCACATACAGAAGTGGGGAGGGGCCGTGCACCATTAAAACATTCATAATCAGTTTTTTGGGCCCAACGAGATGTGGTTTACAAATCCAGCCCATCCATTATGTGTGTCCCACTTGGATGAGGGTTCAGACCAAGTTTCAACAACATTAAAAACTCAGGTGGGCCCCACCAAGTGCTTTTATATGTTTTAACAGTGTCTTCACATGATTTTAGATGGTATGGCCCACCTGAGTTCTGTATACGGCTGATTTTTGGGATATCCCATAATTTAGAGGGGACCCATCAAATGCATGGTGTTGATGGTCGACACGCATCACAGTGGGGCCCACACAGCTCGACCTCATGGGAGCTTATCGTAAGGTCGAGCGCATGGTACCTTTTCCCTATATATGTATGTATGTATGTATGTATGTATGTATGTAGGATTCTTGCTCTTGCTCTGGTGGTAGACTCTCTGGAGTTTCAACACCCGGTCAAGGGTTCGAGTAGTGAAAGCCCACTACAGCATGAGTGTGTGGGGTGTGTGTGCGTGTGTAAAAAAAAAAGAAAAGAAGTAGGCATGTATGTATGTATGCATGTTTTTGTGTGCCAGGTAGTTTAGAAAGGGCCTTGGCAGGCTTATGCAGCTTGGAGGCTGGCTTAGTCCATTCAACCAAAAATAAATTAAAAATGATGAATTTTATCTAATGAAAGGTGGTGAAATAAACTATCCTAAAAAAATATTAGGTGTGGAATGTTAAAGAAAACTTTTTAGGTGGTTTTATCTAATTAGGATAAAATAAGGTGACATTTCATAAAAATCTCTATAGAAATCTATTCATTTGACCTATTCAATCTATAATTTAGAAACATGAAACATTGACACAAGTCAGTTGTGTCGTGTTGAATCGAAGACTTGGGTGAGTTTCTTGATTTTTAATAGTATTATCATGTGTTTTTCTTCTTATATATATATATATGTATATATATATATATATCATTTAAGATTTAAAGATATATACAAATACCATACACATGATATGATCATGTTGCACTACCAAAAAAATGGACAAAGCTATTAGTTTTAGCCATCGAACACGCTGACAGCTAAAATCATTGCCCTCAGCCATCGAAAACGCTAACAGTTTTAACCATTGACGAGGCCGATGGTTTAAATCCGTCAGCGAGCAACGGCCATCATCATAGAATTTTCCCAACGGATCGTTTGACGGCTTTTAGCCATTGGGGAAGGTCATTGCCGACGGCCCGTCGGTGTTACCCTATTTTTTAGTAGTATTGTGGCAGTCTTATAAAATAATAGTAAAAGCATAACTAAAACTGGAGCAAAAGAAAAGAGACTTCAAGGCTTCAAGTCACATAGAATTCCTTGCTTTTGGAAAGTATTTGTTCCCCACTATGAATTGAAATCAAGTCTATTTATCCAAGTTACCGACAATCTTAAAGTCATGAGAAAGATTTTCACCTTCTCTATTTAATTTAAAGAATTATTGTATTTCTTACCAATCTTTTTTATCAGCATGAATTGTATATTTGGAAATTTTTTAAGATTTCATCTTTATTTCTTAAGAAGTATAAACAATTATATTTATTGTAATCATTTATAAAAGTTCTAAAAAATATATTTTTTCCTTCTTGAGTTGAGGTATTATCCATGCCAATGATATCAGTGTGTATATATAGCACCTCGGGTTTTCAGGGGGCCGTGTAGGAACTCAGTGCTCAAATTCCTAGGTGGGTGTCTTAATTGGCTTCAGATTTTAATTACATTTGGATGATTTCATAAACAATGGAGAGTTTAGCAGGGCATGTAGCATAAGAAAGTCATAAAACAGTATCAACTGCCACCAAATATAAAAGTATCTAAACCACAAATTCAAAATCATCTAAATAGGGAACTAGTTCCATCCATACATGACCCAAAGTGACTAGAGCCCTGACCCATATCCCGCGGTAGCCCGAACTCAGACTAGAAGGATCCGCCGAAAGTCTGGAAGCAGAGAAGCTCCTCTACCTCATTTATGCTTACCTCACTCACCTCATCGAGCTCTACCTCACTTGCATCTAATAACATATCTGGTTGGTGTTTTAAAACACCGTTCCAGAGTGGGAGTGAGTAGCTAACTAAGTGAGGGCCATTAGCCATAAGTTACATCAAATAACAATTCCATGATGAATTTAATGAAAAGTACACATTCATAAATCACTAACTAGTCTTTGTCAATGCATATGCATGAATTGTGTATGATCCATGACCTCACCCATAATACTCCCTCTAGCGACTTCGTCTTACGGTCGCGCATGACCAACATTCTCTCATTGCGACCTCAACTGCCAAGTCGCCAAATCTTAGCTAATGCGATATATAAATAATGTTAGCCGAGTATTTAGTTAATTCCGTTTATCCAACAGGTTGGGAAAACTGGTACACCCCGACGATATCAATGCCCTCATCCATTTGCAAGGCCCAGACCCCTCAATGCGCAAGGCCAGGACCTCGTGATCTTTGATCCCATCGGGGTCCCTACCCCCAATTGCAAGCACGTGGAGAGTGTTGGGAAGCGAGATCGCTTGCGGTCACTACAGGGAGGCTCGTCACCCCAGCGTAGGCCGACAGCTCGGACATAGTGTCCTATTCCACCATGCCCGGCTCATAAGACTTTAGATCAATTTCTAGTTGTTGTCAATGGGCGTCAGTGGGCAAGGGGTGTTCCATGTTCCAAATACGCGTGAGCAAATATGGTTAACAAACATGGTTGGTCAGTTGGTAGACCCAACCACCCAAACTTAGGCGAGCACGTATCGTACGACATCGGGTGAAAGTAACCTATGTAGTCCCACTACTGTCATGCATATGAGTTTACCCAAATTGGTCAGTCTAGTCTCGGGATGGCCTAACCGACAGGGCTGCCCTCATAATTTATAGGTTCTTGACCAACCCAAACAAAAAGGCTTCAATTCTTAACATATTAAAATAGTCATGATTTCTCATCAAATATTCATATAATATAACACACAAGTAGTCAAGACATAATTTTTAGAATATTAAAATGAATGCAAACTACCCCTAGTAGAAAAAATTAGACATACATGTACATGGAATTGCATTTTTTTCTAAGAGACAAAAATTTCATTTGTCATTCACAATACAGGAAATGCAGACATACAAAAGTATAAAAAATCATGTTGGAAATCAAACGCAAGGGTGAACATGCAGCAAAATTTCCAAGCCTAAACACCGTTTAGATTGATCAAACATCAATTTATTTTTGCATGCATGTTAGGCATACACATCAAACAAGTTCCTAGATAGAATCTCCTAAAATCTACACATACATATCAATGTAGTATCCAAAATCATTAAGTTCATCGTACAATTGGTAAATTGTCACCTAAGGATAATAGTCCGCACTTTTGTAATGAATCGCCTGACTCAAAGCGCTCCTACGATTATGGTTATAGGGAAAATTCACCAAAGCCTAATATAATCATACGAACCATTGTAAGGATTAGAAAACCTAACCCAAAATACTAAATTAGAGAGTATAATCTATTACTTATCTTCAATTACTGACAAGAGAACTTCACAAAGGGTCCATGAGTAACAAGGTGGCTATAGAGGGGGATGTGAGGGTGAAGGTACATATATCATCATACTTCCAAGCATCCCTCTCTCTTTCTCCTCTTTTTCTTCTCTTTCTCTCTTTCTTTCTTCTAGGGTAAATTCGTATGGGGAGAAGGGTGCTCAAATGAAGCCCTTATATAGTGTCAGATTTGGTGTAAATGGCCCCAAAGGATAAGTTTTTACTATACTAGTCCAATAGGAGAGTCTTTCTAACCTCTAAGGCCCACTATGGGGTGTACATGTCGATATACACTGTAGGATAGTTAGCCCTAATGATGATCTACGTATGAACATGATCGGCTCGCCATTTGGATGCGCCGATCGACAGATATGATTAGAAGTCTGTTTAACGGTCACCGATGGTCGATCGGGGCTATGACTATATGGATGTGTGTAGGAAAATATCCTCGAATATGAGTAGGAAAATATTCTTACTCCACATGTGAAGTTTAGTCATAAACTAATGGTCTAAAATTCTCAACTTTGCATAAGAGTAGACGACTCAATTCACTTAAGTTTCAGCTTCTTCCTTTAGGGTATTTGCACTTCTCATGCACTCGTTCTTTGGTTCAAGTTGAGTAGTTCTGAATACTACCTAGGTCCGACTCCCGTGATGGACGTCGAGCCCAGTAAGACAGACATTATTTTATAGTTTTGGAACTAGTGGCCCACTAACAAGCAGTTTAGAGCTTGTTCAAAAAATCGGGACATTTTTGGAATGAATTAGGTATTGAGATTTCTCGTGGGTAATGATTAGGGTTTGGATTAACTATGTTCATAGTATGGCCTATTAATAACTAGTAAAAGTGGAGATTTGGTCATGATTACTCTAAACCGTCGGTTTTAGATTAAAGGAATAACGGGGTTGATTTGGTCTATTACTCAAGATCCGAGCCTTATCTGACTCGGCTTTGGTTAGATCTTTAATTTAGTTATGATTATCTTGATTAGTTAGAGACGGGTCGGTTAGATTTGGGCCCTATGTGAGTAAATCATGGGGCTAAACTTGATATTCATGATCGGGTGGATTCGTTGGCTTCCTACGGTTGATTAATTGGACTTGTGCGGTTCTTTACTTGTACCACCCGTGTATAAACTAACATTAAATGCTAATGGTCAGTAAGTGATAATATAAGTTAATTACATAAAAAAAATTCAAGGATTTTTTTTTGAAAATCCAAAATAGTGAAAATCCAGGACGTTACAGTATAATTTCTAGCAACTTGGAATCGCTCTCCACCTTACTAAAAAAAGTTCATTAGTTATCCAAGTGTGGAGAAAAATCTTACATTTTTCTACCTTGTCATTAATGCATCTAGGATTTAGTCTTAATTTCATCATTATAACATGCTTCTAAAGTCTACATGACCTAACCTATCATACCATAATGAAAAGGAATCAACCATATAAATAGAAGAAACAATTTCATTATCAATATTAAATTTAAATATGCCATCATTGCATATATTTTAACAGCAAATACTCTCTCTTAGTTACAATGAACTTATTAGACTCGAAAATCAATTTAAAACCATGCTTGCTAAGCAAACTTGCCTAAATAAGTTTCTTCTAATTTTCCAATACAAAAGAGTACATCAATGAAGGTGAGAGATTTCTTGAAGCCTAGTTTTGTTAGTATACTTATTTGAGCACCTATTTGTCACTCACATGGGTTAGTGTGTTATTTAATCAATTAAGCCCTTTGAAGCTTAGCACCGAAGACACATGAAGACATAGAATATCAAGGAGTAAAGGAAAATGAAAATCGAGGTGCCTTGGTGTTGGTGACCTAACCTTATACCCAAAATAGCCTAACTTCTAGATGATCTGCTCTTAAATAGGTAGACCTTTGTTTGATAATCATTTAACCTTAAGAGCTTTATTGGAACATACTTAGATAGGTTATAGAAGTTTAGAGCCGTTGTAAATCATATGGCCCAAAAATAACAGAACTCTGCGTGAGTTCGGTCGATCCTCGATCGATCGAGCAAATCCTCGATTAATCTCGATTGATCAAACTCGCTTAAAAGTTCCCAACGAGCTAAACATGAAAATCTAGAATTACTTGGATCTATCAACACTAACTGTTATTTGTCCAATTTTCTAATCGTTGCAACTTGTAGGTTATATAAAGGGTATTTGTATTTGAGTTTTTTGATGTGCTTTGGTGCCATTAGAGCTTAAGTGATTTTTCACTTTTAATCCCTTTCTTAAGCCTCTAAACCTATGAGATTTAAGTAATATTCTTTAAGATTTACCACTCTAATAAGGTTTCAAATCTCTATTATGAGGATGCACTTGATCTCCACCATTTTTTAGAGAATAGATACAATCCCATAGGTAAATCCTTAGTTTATTAATCTCTAGAATATCCATTTAGGTGAATCTCCATTGAAAAACAATTATACCTTTAGTTATTGGAGATTTCACCTACCACCTTGGTCACCTCATAGGTACATTGCATGCAAGGTGTTTGATCATGGAGTTGAACCATTTACATTAATGATTACGAAAAAAAAACGAGATGCTGATTCAAGCATGAGAGAGTATTGAAGAAGCATCTCAAGAAGGCGTAATAATAAGGCTCAATCCAACCACTAAGGGTTAATTTTATAGTCCATGTGTACTCATTCCTTATGTAGAGATTGAGAGAGAGTTTGTGATCCAAACTCGAATAATTTCTTATGTGCGATAAAATTCATTGGATAGAGGTACGTATGTGTTAGTCTCCGTAGGAGCCTCCAGTAGTAAAAAAAACATAGGTCATTATATTAGAACCGTAGTGATCATTGGTTAGCTGATAGAAAATCAACTTAGTCTTCGAGGAAGCCACCGACATGAGTGAAAACATATTCCATAAATACGGGTGAGTAAGTGTAAGTTTTGTGTAAGAACGTCACCAATACAAGTGTGTACATGGTCCACCAACACGGGTGTGTATATATATGTAAGTTAGTGGTGAGTTTATTAGAAACCATTGTAAGAGTGTTAGAGGTGAACTTGATTTAAAATATTCGAGATGGTAAAATTGGTACACTCAAGGAGAGCACACCCGCCGAGAGTGGAGTAGGCAAGTAGCCGAACCACTATATATGTTTGTGTTTACGATTGTCATTTATGTACACTTCTATTTATGATTATGAGTTTAATTGTTTAAATGCAATCTAAATCATTCATAAAGTGGCCCAAATTAATGTTCATAAAGTTATTACCAGTAGGTTAAACTGAAAGAATAAGAATATTAGCCTGATCCAAAACTTCTACAGCCTCATGAATTTTTCAACTATGAGAGTACAATATTCATTGTTTTAATTGTGTGGCCCACTTGAGCTTTGGATTTGTCTCATTTTTGGGCTCATGTCATAAAATGATTTGGTAAAACATGTGAATGCGATTGATTTCTCACAAACACCATACGTATATGCAATTTTATCCCTTTAAAAATCTAAAAAGGCAGTCAGACCCAAAAAAGTAATATATCTAAAAAGATTGCCTTTTGCCGCACTTCAATACGACGAGGCCATTTTAGTCCAAATCCCTGGTTTCTTCCGACTCATACTTGAAGCGGATTGCGTCCTGCACCTGCATGGACGGAGTCAGTCCAGGCATGGCTCTATGGGCTCCACCGTCATCTATAGATTTTATCCATGCTGTTCATTCATTTTTTTCGGATATTTAAACGCATGTTCTAAAAAACAAGGCAGATCCAAGGGTTAAGTTGACCACACCACTGGAAGCAACAGTGATAAGAGACCCACCGTTAAAACCTTCCTAGGCCCATCATGACATTTACTTTTCATCCAACCTGTTCATAAAGTCACAAAAAACATTAGATGAAGGGAAAACACAAATTTCATCTCGATTCCAAAACTTATGTCCCCCCCTAAAGTTTTTAATGGTGCACGTTTAATCCCTGTGTGGTCCACTTCAGCCTTGGATTTACCTTAAGCAACTTTTTTTTATCTCGTATCTTAAAATGGTCCGGAAATTGAATGAACGGCGTGGATAAAACCTATACATGACGGTGGGACCCACAGAGCGCCTGTTCTGGACCGACGCAATCCGCATCCGAACAAACTGCGGTACGCTGAGAAGCAAGGCTGTAGAATAAGCTTATCTCATAAGTCATATCTTTATTATTATTTTCTTCCGACTCATATTCATATCGCTGCTACTTAATAAATGTTTTGTTGGCTGTCAACTACCTAATAAATGTACCTGATGGCTGATAAGCATGCCATCCAACGGTTATAACGAGATCCAGAGCTGTGATGCGGGCCCCACATTCCGCCCCAACCAATCGCTAGAAATGAAAAAGTGCATACAGCAAAGATGCGAGTCACGTAACGCGTACTCATTGCCTATGTGCCAAAGACCGTGTATGTCGCAATAAAATGAGGCCCACAAATTGAGTATTAAGATAATCTCGACCGTCTATCTTACGTAATCAGTACTGTAACTGCAACCGTAAGAAACTTACGATGAAAAGATGATTTTGACAGTAAATATCAGTAGATTAATTTAAAAACAATGCAAAAAAATTTCTCTATGTCTCGGATTCAACTCTGAAAATCGAAGGTTGGAATTATCCTGCAAGGAAAATACTGGAAATTAGATTAATTAAAATATTAAAGATAATGTCAACGGTCCAAACATAGCACGTGGGCTATATTGAAAGGAGACACACGGGGGATTCTGTGTCGCGACGGACAAAAACGAGCTCTAGTACTACTCTGCTTTATATACTAGATGTTCGCTTGTCTTACTCTCCCATCTCGCCTTCTCCTCTCTCTCTCTCTCTCTCTCTCTCTCTCTCTCTCCGTTGAGATGTCGTCACAAACCGTCGAACACCTCGTCCTCTTCCGTGTAAAACCCAACACCCACCCGTCAAAGATCGACGACATGATTTCCGGCCTCAACTCCCTGTCCTCGCTTCCTTCTGTCGTATACATGACCGCAGTCCCCATCTCCAGGAGCCAATCTCATCCCTTCAATTTCACTCACGTCGTCCATGGCCGTTTCAAGACGAAATCCGACCTCGATTCCTACGCTGCGCACCGGGCGCACCGTAAAGTCGCCAAGCTGTCATTCCTCCCTATCTGCGACGAGTACCTGATCGCAGACTGGGTTTCCGAAATCGACGGCCCAGCCGTCCCCCGGCCTGGATCGACGCTCCGAATCACGCTTCTGAAGCCAAAGGAAGGGCTGGGGGATGGATCAAAGAAGCAGATCCTGAACGTTGTTGGAGGGATCAGAAACTCATTCCCAGAGATTGATCAGGTTAGCTTCGGTGAGAACTTCTCGACGATTGGGCACAACGGGTTTACGGTCGGATCGATCTCGATCTTCTCCGGACCCAAGGAGATTGACGTTCTGGATTCAACGGTGGAGATGCAGAAAGTAAAAGCTAGAGCTTTGGTGGAGAGCGTTGTCGTCGTGGATTACGAGATTCCGCCGCTGGCGCCGTCGAAACTTTGATCGGATAAAGATGAAAAGGTTCATTTGCTTTCATTTGCATTTCTTTTTTCTCTTTGTATCAGTTTTTTTTCCAATTCTGACATGCGGGTCTCATTGTTCTTTAATCCAGACCGTTGATCTATTGTGTCCCACCGTGGACGGCCTATAGCCTAAAACTCTCATTGTTAATTAAGGAGAAATAGCCTTTTCATTTTTCCCACAAGTAGACGGCTAATAACGGGAATACAACAGTCGCATGTAACTGAAAAGCGAAATAATTGTGGCTTTAGACGCTGCCTTTTACCCAGCGTGATTTGGCGACGTCCCAAAACCTTTCGTTACGAAGTTGGGCTTTAGGATGAAATTGCCCCCGTTTTTTTTTTTTTTTTTTTGGGAAAGTGGGGTTTATTTTTGCAAAAGTGAGTAGAAAGTTGTTTAAATTAGGGATATTTTTTACTTTTGGATTAGTCTGTGCAAATAAAAGTCTACTCGGATACTTAGGTTTTTTTTTTATTTCTTTGTGTACAGTGAAAAAAGGTGGGTAGTACGTTGGGCCTATACGATACAAAAGACCAGTTCTCGCTGCTCATAGACGGACATACGGTCCAGGCAAGGCCTCTGTGGGACCCACTGTGATTTATGGGTTTTATCCACACCGTCCATCCATTTTGACGGATCATTTTAGATTATGGACCTAAAAATGAGAAAGATCAAAGCCTGAGTGGACCACATAGTGGGGATTGAACAGGTTGTATGGCAAATTAACATCATTTAGGGAGGTTTCAACGGTGGGCGTTATCACTGCTGCTTCCTTTGGTGTGGTCCACGGAGCCTTGGATATGCCTTATATTTGGGATCATTTTCTATAATAATCTTTAAAAATGGATGGACAGCGTGGATAAAACCCATACATCACTGTGGCCCCACAGAGCCACTGCATGGACCGAGTCCGTTCGGGCATGGGCAGGACGCAGTCCGCGACTTAAAAAAAATAAATAAAAAAAATGTATCTTCATCTTCATCTGTATCCGGATTCGGATTGCCTGCTGTCGGAAGTCGTGTGCTTGTTGTGAGAAATCACCTTGTCCGTCCGTTTTGACAGCTGTTTTAAGACATTAGCCCGAGATAAATAAAAAAAACTCTTGTGGTCCTAGCGACACGAAACAATGGAGATTTAACGTCCACTGTTAAAACATTCACGAGGCCGGCAACAGGAATCAGGATGTTTTTAAAATAAAAATAAAAAAAGTGATGACCTTATGAAAGGTTTGGACGGCATGTAAACATCACGGTAGACACCAGAAGCTTTCAACGTTCGGCGTTTCCCTCTCACTTTTTCCTACGGCGTAGTACACTTGAATTTTGAATATGCATTGGAACATGAGCTGTCAAGAGGACGTAGATTTCTCATGCCCGGACGCGGATTAGCTACTTACAGGTTTACAGGTTGAGGTCGCTGACGAAGTGACGTCACCATGTTATGTGAACCCTAGGCAATGATGAAAGAATGTGTAGATCCAAAGCTCGAGTGTACTGACGTAGAAAACGGTGGGAAGAGTGACATGCACAGTTGAAATCCTCCTAAGGTCCACCATCATGTTTATTTGATATCTAACCTGTTCGTGCGTAAACGCAGATATTTAAGATGGGCAAAGACAAATATCATCTTGATCGAAAATTTTGTGTCCTTTAGAAGTTTTTAATGGTGGGCGACACTCTCTCTACTGTTTTCTGTGGTGGGGTCCACTCGCGCTTTGGATCTCAGTCATTCTTTGTATCTTGCTCTAACATGATCTCTCCAAATGGATGAACCGTGTATACAAAACATACATCATGGTGGGGTTACAGAAGTTGGTGACGTCACTTTAGTAGCGAGCCTCGCTACTCAACCTGTCAGTAGTAGCTAATCCGCGTCCCTCATGGCCCCCACCTAAGTTCCTCGTATGCAATCCGCGTCCCTGGAATCCGCTGATATGAGAGAGTTTTTGGCGGAGAGAACTGGACAGATGCACATCCAGCCGTCTCTTTCCTCCCACGTGTAAGTTATGTAATATCCCAGCCATGTAAAAGGTTGGGCAGCCCTTTCTGACAAGTTGGTATGAAAATAATTCCAGTCTCCCAATTGGGTGGGCCACATCGTGAAAATCTATCGAGAGCCGATGGAAAGACTCAGTGTACAGTTGTGGTCCACCCAATGAGTGAACGGTCTAATTTTCATATTAGGATTCACCATGGTGTGGCCCACCTCTTTCACCGCTCGGATATTCTAAAAAATGACACGTAGGCAGAAAAATGTCTATCATATACCGCCGAGGCAAATGACCCCACAGTGCAACTCAGCAGACCGAAGGTCTGCGTCTACAGAAGTGTACCCGACTTGTCAAAACTTAAAACACGTGGATACTCTGCAAAGACGTCAGCCGTTTATCTTATAATTTTATTTGTTTGTTTCTGTGTGATCATGGAACCTTAGATAATGCAAATGATTGAAGGATTTTTTTCCGCAAAACAAAATCATCACATGCAAGCCCTATCTTTTCCGTCAATGTTTCATGTGTATTGGACATCTGAGCCGTTGAAGAAGGTCACCTGGGATAAATATCAGGCCTATCCACTCATTGGGTGAGTCAGACTCTTTATTTCCATGGTGTGGTCCACCTAGCTAGTGAACCAATCTGATTTTTGCAACTGGTGATCTCCATGATGTGGCCTGCTTTTTGAACGGCTCAAATGTCCAAACAGGCCTTTCACTGGCAGGGTTGCATATGATCAGTAGCATCCTATGTATGCTGCTGATCAAGTGCTGAATTTCACACAGCACTTGTTGAGGGGAGGAGGTTCTATGGAGCCCACCCTAAATAATGCATGTATTACATCAAATCCATCCGTCAGTTGTGCCAGCTCATGTGAGCTTCATTACTAGAAACACCTTTGTGTGGCCTACCAAGATGGGAACATGTCACATGTGGACAAGTCTTCTTTTAATTCATTGCGTTGATTTTTTTATTTATTTAAATTTTTTATTTTAGAGGTTTTCAAGTTGAAGCTTTTCTTAGAGCGGTATTGAGAAAATTTCACTAAAAATAAAAAGGCCTGTATATAAGAAGTCTTTTTGTGGCAATTCCTCGGTTTAAAAATTTCTGGGAAGTATCCAAATCTCTCTCTCTCTCTCTCACTCTCTCTCCATATTTATATCCCGACTGTGATGTGTGTTAGGCATCCACGCCATGCATTTGGCGGGTTTCCTTTAGATTACGGGATGTGCCAAAAATCGGTCGCATTTGACATTCAAGTGGGCTATACTACTTGAAACCACCTAAAATCATGTCTAAAACATCTAAGTGCACTTGGTGGGGTGAGACTTGAGTTTTGAAATGGCCTGAAATTTGGTGTGACTTCTCGTCCAAGTGAGACACACACAATGGATCAGTGTGCCCTATAAGCAATTAGGAAGATTTCAATGGATGCACATTAACTCTCAACAATTTTCTATGGTGCAGCCCACCTAAGTCATGGATTAGCCTGATTTTTCAGCCCATGCCTACTATGGAAGGTTGCGTCTAATTAATGGTGTGGATGTTTGACACACATAACGATGGAACCTATAGAGCTCGACCTTATATACATACATGTATATGGGAAATGGTACTATGAGGTCGAGCTGTGTGGGCCCAACTGTGGTGTACGTCAAACATCAACACCATGCATTTGATGGGTACCCTTTAGGTTATAGGATATCCCAAAAATCAGCCATATACGGAACTTAAGTGGGCCATACCATCTAAAACCATGTGAAGACATGCCTAAAACATATAAAAGCAAATTGGTGGGGCCCACCTGAGTTTTGGATGCGGCTGAAACTTGGTCCGACCCCTCATCCAAGTGGGACACACACAATTGATGGACTGGATTTGTAAACCACATCTTAGTGGGCCCAATAAATAATCATGAATGTTTTAATGGGAGGGTAACCTCTCTCAACAATTGTATGTAGTGTGGCCCACCCAAGTCATGGATTGACTTGATTTTTAAGCCCACTTCCCACCATGAAATGTTGCATCTAGCTGATGGGGTAGATGTTGAACACATCACGGTGGGGCCCACACAACTCGACCTCATAGTACCATTTCCATATATATATATATATATATATATAGGGAGAGAGAGAGAGAGAGAGAGAGAGAGAGAGAGAGAGAGAGAGAGAGAGAGAGAGAGAGAGAGAGAGTGGCATGCTCACCTGCGCACCTACGCACGTGCATACCTTTACACATGTGTTATGGGCGTCTAATTCGAACGGTCCATGTGATGTGGAATCCCATGAAACCCCAAGGGACAAATTTTCACCCTGATCTAAATTCCAGTGGGCCATAGCAAAGAGAAATGCAAATCATGGGAGGAAACTATTTTCATTTTCATGGCCCACCAAAGTTTTGGATCAAAGTAAAAATTGGGCCCGAGGGTTTTCATGAGGTGCTACTTCACGTGGACCGTTTAGATTTTGGAATCACATCACATGTGATGAGTTCTCAGAAAAGTTCACACGAGTTTCTTGTGAATTAGTGTGCAGCTGAGCGTGCGCGCGCGCACACACACACACACACACATATATATATATATATATATTAAGGTTGACCTTGTTGGAAACTTCCCATGAGGTAGAGTTGTGTGGGCCCCACCGTCCATTTGATGAGCCCCCTTTAGGTTATGGGATATTACAAAAATCAGTCATATATGGAATTCAGGTGGGCCATACCATCTAAAACCATGTGAAGACATGCCTAAAACATATAAAAGCACTTGGCGGGGCCCACCTGAGTTTTGGATGTGGTTGAAACTTAGTCTGACCCCTCATCCAAGTGGAACAAACACAATGGATGGGCTGGATTTGTGAACCAGATCTTAGCGGGCCCAATAAATGATAATGAATGTTTTAATGGGAGGGTAACCCCGCTCAATTGTTGTATGTGGTGTGGACCACTCAAGTCATGGATTGACTTGATTTTTAAGCCCATGGCCGACCATGGAATGGTGCATCTGGCTGATGGGGTAGATGTTCGATACATATTACAGTGGGGCCTAGACATTATGGGAAGTTCCCATGAGGTCGACCTTACGATAGTACCATTTCCACACACACACACACACACACACACACATATAACATGAGTAGATATTGGACATTCTTACCTCTGCAATTAACTTTCCTTAAGTATAAAGACCTTCAAATCTTGAAAGGACATGAAAAACATTTTAAAGTGAGAGAAGTCTTTTGAAACTAAAAATTATGGTTGTTATTGTCAGTTAAATAGATCAAATTTCATGTATAAAAGGCCACTTAAATTTTATGGTTAGAAATAAATTATTTTGTGAGTAGCTCGCTTCCCTTTTCTCTGCACATAGTCGACCCTGCAATACTATTAAGGAGCCGCACAAACTCGTGGTCAACCCCATAAAAGAAGAAGTTATAATTAGGAAAGAATTCTAAAAAAATTCACCATAATCACTAAAAATTTCAAAATAGTCAAGAATCTTGATCAACTACCAACAATAATAATTAAGAAAGTTTTTAAAAAAAGGTTTAGGCCAAAATCAAGTTAGATGTTATAGTTGTAGAAAATACTAACATTATACAAAGTATTGTAGATTCAATGGAAAAAATTATACTACTGAAGATAAGCAAAGAAATGGTGAAAAGAATATAAAAGAAGTCTTTTATCGAAGCAAGCTTCAAAATCGAGTGCACACAAGTAATATATAGATTCATAATACTCAAATCACGACTTTAAGATGTCTCTTTACTAATAAAGAGCAGATGAGGAGTGCATCGGGTCTTATCACTGGGGAACACCTCTCTTGAAGTTAAATGCAAGAATAACATCGAGATTCAAATGAGAATACAGAGCTTCTTTTTAATGTCTTGCAGGTGTAAAAGCTATGGAGGAATCTCATATTCGTAGGACAACTTGTAAATCAACCCATAAAGTTATATTCGGTGATCGAAGATGTGAAATGTTATCGAAGGATGATTGTAGGATCATTGCTCATAAAATGAAATGGGCTGATTATTTGTACTTATAGTGAAATTATCTTATAAGAATTCCTCATTTGAAGTTGTCAATTTGTGTTTTGTGAAATTGAGTCACTGCAACCTTTAAACATTTAGCGACTCCAGGAAACAGACTCATTATTGAAATGCTAGCTATAAAGTACAATGAAAATCATATGTGCGAGGCATATGGATTTATAAAGGTAATGCATCATCCTTTTATACGGACTTTCACCACAATGCATTATTCACTTGAAGTGGTCCATAGTAATATTTAGGGATCAAGCTCAATAGATTCACAAACACATTTAAGGTACTAACATTATTCATTAATGTATTCTTATGCTATATTTGGATATATTTTTTTCATTAAAGAACTAAGTACTTGAACAATTTAAAGATTTTAAAATACTTTGCAATGTTGTTGGAGTTATGATGAATAAAATTATCAAAAATTTATTAGGCTGAATTATGGTTACGGCATACTTGATTAATCAATGCTATTGCAATTGGGTGTAAAAGTCTCACATCAAATTCTCTATGGTAATAAGCCAGATTTAATGCATTTATAAGTGTTTGCATTCGAGCTTATATGAAGCATAGTGATGAAAATTGTGAAAAACTTGAAAAGAATGTTATAAAGTGTATTTTTTTTTTTTTCTATATAGATATTCATTTAAGAAAAATGTATATCGGTGTTATGATCCAAGAGTTGTGATATGAAATTTGATGAGAATTAATAATTAAATTAAACTTCAAATAGCAAGGTGGAGTCTCCAGAACCTTTACTAGAGGCTAAGATAAATATAGAACACTTTATTTTACAATCATTTAAGTTAGTAGAAAGATGTCAATAAACTAAATTAAAGAAAAATGAGGTTATGACCTTGTTAAATAGTGATTTAGAGTGACTGCATCATATTTATAAAATGTTTCATCTTAAAAGACTTTTAGATTACACTATACTTATATGATGTAGATTATGGATTCCAATGAGTTAAAACCTTTGAAGAAATTTTTTGATGTTCTTTAATGGCAGTAAGTTGTGGAGGAAGCTGTGTGCACTGAAAAAGAATGATACATGCACTTAGTTGAGCTTTTAGAGCAAAAAAGCCATTAGTTACAAGTGGATAAATAAAATAAAATGAATGGCTACAGGTGAAGTAGAGTGTTGCAAGGTGCATTTGAAAGTTATCTTTTGGGTAGACCGTAATTTATAATCAATAAATTAGACTTGAGAGAGAGCTACATCATGAACAAGCTAAGGCCATCATTACCTTGAGAAGTGGAAAAGAGGTCGATAACAAGATAATGCAACTGGTAGAAATACCAGAGGATGAGCCACTGTCTCAAGAAAATGATGAACCGGCTATGGTTCAAGAGCCGCAACAGCAAAAGGATAAAGAGACTAAGTCATATGAGCCTCCAGTTCCGTTCTCATCTAGACTTTGGAATCGAACTATCCCCATGAAATATCAAGAGGTGTTGGATGTGCTCCAAAAGGTTATTGTCAATATTCCTCTGCTTGATGCCATTAGACAAATTCCATCATATGCTAAATATCTCAAGAACTTGTGCACTGTAAAGAGGAAATTAAATGTGCACAAAAAGGCTTCCTTACTGAAAAAGTAAGCGCTATCATTCAACAAAGGGCTGTACCCAAATGCAAAGACCCGTGAAGTCCCACTATTCCTTGTATTATTGGAAATTTTCAAACTGAGCATGCTTTGCTAGATTTGGGTGCAAGTGTCAACTTAGTACCTTATTCAGTTTACAAATAAATGGGGTTAGGCGAGCTTAAACCAACCACGATTATACTCCAACTCGCTGACCGCTCTATTAAGGTACTAAGGAGAATTTTAGAGGACGTGCTAGTTCAAGTGGAGAAATTCTACTTCCCCATGGATTTTATTGTACTAGACACTGAACCATGTGTAAATGCTAGTGCTTAAGTTTCCATCACTTTAGGTTGCCCATTCTTAGCAACTTCAAATGCAATCATAAATTGCAGGAATGGAATGATGAACTTGTCTTTTGGTAACATGACTCTAGAGCTAAGTATTTTCAATCTATGTAAGCAGCCCATTGATAATAATGAGATCCATGAGCTGAATTTCATGGACTGCTTGATAGAAGAAGAGGAATTAGAACCTAGTCTGACTGAGGAATTGATTCAAGTAATTGGGGACTTAAAAAATTATGATTTAGAAAAAGTGCTTGCTGAAATTTCTGATGATAATGAGAGCACTACCACCCAGGACATTGGTATGTACCAATGGAGACCGCGCACTCAAATCCTATATATTGAGGACTTGCGACCTCTGCCATCACCAACCAATGTTCCAAAGCTTGATTTAAAATCACTACCAAATGAGCTTAAGTATGTATACTTAGGTGAAAATAAAACTTATCCTGTGGTGATCTCTTCATTTTTAGAGAAGGATCAAGAGATTAAATTGTTGAAAGTTCTAAGGGACTACAAAGGAGCCTTGGGCTGGACCATTTCTGACATCAAGGGTATAAGCCCTTCCATATGCACCCATCGGATCCACCTCGATGATGACGCTAAACCAATTAGACAACCTTAAAGGCATCTCAATCCAAACATGATAGAAGTTGTAAAAAATGAGGTGATCAAATTATTGGATATAGGAATCATCTACCCAATATCCGATAGTGTTTGAGTGAGTCCAACTTAAGTAGTCCTAAAGAAATCTGGAATAACAATTGTGTAAAATTCTAATAATGAACTCATACTAACACGTATCACCACTGGTTGGCGTATTTGCATTAACTATAGAAAATTGAACTAGGTCACAAAGAAGGACCATTTTCCTCTACCATTCATTGATCAAGTTTTAGAGAGGGTAGCAGGTCACTCATTTTATAGTTTTCTTGATGGATATTATGGATATAACCAAATAGAGATAGCCCTGGAAGACCAAGAGAAAATCACGTTCACTTGTCCATTTGGCACGTTTGCTTTCAAACGGATGCCATTTGGATTGTGTAACGCCCTAGCAACTTTCCAACGGTGTATGTTAAGTATTTTTTCAAATATGGTTGGAAAGTTTTTTGAGGTTTTCATGGACGACTTCTCTGTATTTGGGAGTAGTTTTGAGGAATGCCTCAACAATTTATCTCTTGTCTTGTTTAGGTGCGAAGAGAAACACCTTGTCTTAAATTGGAAGAAATGTCATTTCATGGTTCAAAAGGAAATTGTTTTGGGCCATGTTATCTCCAAAAATAAAATCAAGGTAAATTGCTCAAAACTCGACATTATAGTTAATCTACCTATTCCCCGAACTGTTAGAGATATTAGATCACTTATAGGGCATGCTGGTTTTTATAAAAGATTCATCAGGGACTTTAGTGTCATTACTAGATCCTTGACTAATCTTTTTTAAAAGGATGTTCCATTTAAGTGGACTAATGAGTGTGCAAGTGCCTTTAATAAAATTAAATCATCCCTTACCACTGCACTTATCATGCGTCCACCAGATTGGACACTTCCTTTTGAACTAATGTGCGATGCAAGTGATTATGCCATGGGAGTTGTTTTGGGCCAAAGGAAAGATAAACGACCCTACGTTATTGACTATGCGAGTAAAACTCTAAACTCGGCCCAAGTGAACTACTCAACAACTGAAAAAGAGTTATTTGCAGTAATTTTTGCTTTGGATAAGTTTAGGTCCTACTTGCTGGGATTCAAAGTGGTCATTTTCACGGACCACTCGGCTTTGAAATATTTGTTATCTAAGAAGGATGCAAAGCCGAGACTTTTGAGATGGATCCTCCTATTATAAGAATTTGATTTAGAGATAAAAGATAAGAAAGGAGTAGAAACCGTAGTGGCCGATCACCTTTCTAGATTGGTGTTAGATGATTCCACTGAGGAGATGCATATCCAGGTGTTGAGGGTCAAATATTGCATATCAGACCCTAGTTATTGCCTGGATTTATGAACATGGTACTGTTTAACGGCCCGATTTAATCGTGTTTGTGATGTAGGGTGTATTTACGAGCTTGGGTTGAATTAAGATACTAAAAACATAGATTTAACGCTCATGAGTCACCAAGGCAAGGGATGGACCACAGGGGACCAAGACCAATAGATTTACATGCCAGAGATCCAAGAAAATCGAGAAATTGAAATTCAAGTGGCTTGAAAGTAGTCTAGAATATAAGATCACAGGGTTCCCACCATTCGTTTGGCTCAAAACTTCGTATATGGCCTAAGGACCATAAATTAACCATACACGTCGAATTTTACCCATTGAATCCTTGTGGAAGTGGCTCAATGGATAGATCAGCCCATAAACCATTGATTTTGGGCCCACATGAGATCTGAATATTCTTCAAACTAGACCTCGATAGCTTAAATGAGATGCAAAAATGGATGGACAGATCAGATCTCTTACAAGTAGCACACTGGACCTCACCTGAGTTTGGTGTGCATAGTGTACAAGTGCACTAGCCGTGCACGACAACGAAGAGATGGTCAAACCGTCTCTTGACCGAGACTCCTTCCTAAAAATGGAAATTCCATTTTCCTTCCAGTGTCCGCACAGGGACTTGCGGATGGATCTTTGTGGGCCACCACCGTGCATCAACGGTCAGATCCGGACCGTCTATGAGACTCACACGTCCCCTCTCACTCAGGCCTAGGTGGCGTAATTTCAAAAGACAGCAGATATCGGATCTCAACCATCCAAATGTAGGACGGACCACAGAGCAGAAAACCATGTGGGCCAAACCGAATCTGAACCAAAATAGATCATACCCGAATGGTTTTTCAAGAAGAATCCAGTGGATGGGGTGAATTTCTCATTCGACGGAGTGTGTGGACCCCACTGCCCTCAGCCACGAAAATGGAAATTCCGTTTCTTGCGGCTCTGCTCGTGGAAATCGGAAGCTGTCAGTGTTTTGCGAGCGTCTGTGGGCCACCATCACGAGCTATCTCTCCGATCCACACCGTCCATCAGGAAGCCCGGACAAAACTGTCATAGACCTGACCTATTGAAGGTAGAGATGAACTCCGAGGTGGACGAGATCTTCATTCGAAAGAGGCTCTGTTACTGCGATGCGCAAGACGCTGCTGCGTAAGGAGTTACGCACATGACCGACCCCTCTAACTGAATCCAGCTGCGTAAAGAAGGCTTGCAGACTGACCTCCCTGCCTATAAAAGAAAGAGAATAAAGAGAGATGGGGAGATCTGGGCTAGACGTGAAGCACAGAACAAGGAAGAGAGAGTAGAGTTGTTTTTTCTTTTTCTTTTTATTTTTCTTTTATTTATTTTATTTTTATTTAAGGGATTTAGCTTAATCATGTTGCTAGGCTAAACCTATTAGCTAGGGCTAAGAGGTGAAGCTTGTAGCGTGATTGGGGTGTTAGTTTTACTTTGATTCATGGTTATTGAACTCTTATGGATTCTAGTTTGATTATTAAGGAATACTTTTAGTTTTTAATGGTTTATTGTGACTCAAATTATAGTAAATCTGCAATAGCTTTGAGTATGTTCTTTTCATTATGAGATTGTGAACTTAGGAAACTCTGTTGTTCGCCATCGTCTCATGGGCATGGTTGGGTGATGGAACCCTTCCTAACTTTCACAATTCTCTCATGATTGGCTGTGAGATTGGTAAATTGTTGTTGTTTGCCATAGTCTCCTGGGCATGATTAGGTGACAGAATCACTTCCAAATCTTCACCAATTTTATCTGTTGATGATTAGATTTATGAGAAGTTCAGAGATCTGACAAATCTCTTCTTACCAACTAGATAAGATAGGACTTTGATTCCAGTTGTGTCCTTGAATCAGTGCAAGGTAACTTCCCAATTGCTACAAGTGGATCCTTGGCACCCTAGTTTCCTACCTCTGAATTCTTTAAGTTTTAGATTAATATTTCACCATTATTCCTTAAATTCTATTCGATTTATATTACATCTTAGTCTAGTTTTAGTTTTATTTGTTTTAGATTATGTACAGGTTTCAGTCCCTTGGGATTCGACCTCGGTCTCACCAAGTTTATAACTACATCACAACCCTATACTTGGGGAGTGAACACCAGGACACTTTCCCAGATGAACAATTATTTGCGATCTCCAAATTGCCTTGGTATGCGGATCTAGTGAACTATCTTGTAATGGGAAAAATGTCATATCATTGGAAGTCATAAGATAGGAAGCATTTTGAAATCGAGGTTAGAAACTTCTTCTGGGATGACCCGTATTTATATAAATATGGGACTGATCAGATTTTTAGACGTTGTGTCCCAGAGGATGAAGTTCAGAGTGTTATTTCTTTTTGCCACATGGAAGCATGTGGTGGCCATTTTTCTGCTAAGAAAACCACTGCAAAAATCCTGCAGTGTAGTTTTTATTGGCCTACCATGTTTAAAGACACCCATGCTTTCTGTGTTACTTGTGATAGATGTCAAATGTTGGGAAGAGTGTCCCGGTGCAACATGATGCCTTTATCTCCAATTTTACCATTGAAGATTTTTTATTGTTAGGGTATTGATTTTATAGGCATATTTCCATCTTCTTTTGGATTTCTTTATATATTGGTTGGTGTGGACTATGTTTCAAAGTGGATTAAGGCAGTTCCAAGTAGGACTAACGACAACAAAGTGGTCATACGATTCCTTAAGGAAAATATTTTTTCTAGATTTGGAACTCCAAAGGCCATCATTAGTGATGGCGGGTCTCACTTTTGCGATAGGATATTTGAGGCTTTGATGAAGAAATATGGCATCAAGCATAAAGTGAGCACCCCATACCACCCACAAATGAGTGGGCAAGCTGAGATTTTTAATCGGGAAATCAAACACATTTTAGAGAAAACTATAAGGCTAGATAGGAAGGATTGGTCTCTCAGACCATCCGATTCTTTATGGGCTTATAGGACTACTTATAAGACCCCGATTGGAATGTCTCCATACAGATTGGTGTATGGGAAAGCTTGCCACTTATCTGTGGAATTGGAACATAGAGCCTACTGGGTAATAAAGAAATTAAACTTTGATATGGATCAAGCAAGTAGACAAAGGAAATTAAAGTTGAATGAATTATAGGAGCTGAGGAGAGACTCCTATGAAAATTCTAAAATCTACAAAGAGAGGACTAAAGATTTTCATGACAAAAATATCCTGACGAAGAATTTTGAATCTCAGCAAAAGGTCTTATTGTACAATTCCCGTCTCCAGTTCTTTCTAGGAAAATTAAGATCAAGATGGACATGTCCCTTCATTGTGAAGAATGTTTATACTCATGGGGCTATTGAAATTGAAAATCCACGTAATGACAATGTGTACAAGGTTAATGGTCAGAGATTGAAGCCTTATGTGGAAAACTTTCATTTGGGAGAGGAGTCATTCCCTCTTCATGAGCCAGAATATTTAGATTGATGCTCCTAGTCTGACGGAGCATTTGTGTAGGATTTGTATCATATTCAATTTTTTTAGTGTCACATAGCAGGTGAGTTTTTTATGTTAGGTACTATCACCCTTTCTTTTATTTTTATATTGTCTCCATTACATTATCATTACATTGAGGATAATGTAGATTTTAGGTTGGGGGGTGTGGATAGTCATTCATGTGAAAGTTTTTTTTTTTTTTGGGTTTCGGTTTATTTTATTATTATTTTTACTATTCTTAGGTTTCAATTAGGTTTAAGTTTATTTTTTTTAGGTTTATGGAAAAAAAATTCAACATTTTCAAAATAATATTTTTATATGCAAGAATGTAAACATGATATTTTGCGAATTCCAAAGGCAAAATTAATACTTAGTCTAGGTTGATAGTAGTCAGAAATCTGATAACTGAAAATTATAGACTTGAGTTCAATTATCTAATCACTAGTTTAAAGTGAGTTGTAATTTGATGTACTGAATTCACAATATACCCTAGCTAACTAAGGAATATGATATGTGAACTAGAATAACAACTTTTGATTCAAACAAGGTTGAATGAACTAGTACCATTGATATATGTTTAAAAGAGAGAATATTGAAGGAAAAAAGAAATTTTTATTATAGAGCATGAATGCAATGACCATAACAATCGTGTTAGTAATCCGGAGTAAGGATACCTAATTATCCATTACTGTTACCATTATAAGTACGATACCTTAGGTTATGAAGCAAATCCAGTGGGAATCTTCATCTAAGGGTGGTCTATAATAATGAGGATATGATGATAAAAGAAGAAATGTCATAAAAAAATGAGATAACTAGATATTTCATATTCTTGGGATGATTGAAAGGAGTTAGGATAGAGAATATGCATATTTCTCAAAGTTAGACTAGTGTTACGGAGCACTTAAGTATATTGGATCATAACTATTCTAAATTTTGATTAGGTTTCTGAACTCAAGAATGTAATGGATTAGGAAATTGAGATTCTAACTACCTTTAGACTTAGAGTAAGTATTGTTTTGTTTTGAAATTTATATGATGAATGGAGGCATAATTGTATAAATTTCTGAGTGTTGAACTGTTTTTTATATTTTCAATGTTTGTGGGTAACATTTATGTAAACCCTCACAAGACTATAACTCGTCCACTAGGGAAAACCTAGGGGTTTAAAGGCTTGTTGCATATGCTAAATGCAATTGAGATTACCTGTGAAAGTGGTGTAGTTAGAATTTTTTTCATTTTAATTTTATTTTTAAAATTAAGTTTTATTTTTATTTTTATTTTTCTTCGCTTATTTTGCTCGAGACTAGCAAAATGCTGGTTGGGGTGTGTTAAGACTCAAATATTGCATAATTTTTTCATTTATATCTTGGTTTTATGAACATAAATCATCTTAATATTCTATTTTACTCATGTATGTGTTGCAAGGTGAATTTAAGAGCTTGGATTAAAAAAGGGTGCTAAAAAGTAAGAATTCGATGCTCAAAATCACCAAGGTAAGGGATGGATCTTAGGAAACCAAGATTGAAGAATTCACATATCAAAGATCCAAGAAAACCAAGTGAGGAATGAAAAGAATCGAAGATTTAAAGTGAAGAATCCTAAAATCATCCTGAAAAGTGTATTCTAAAGCTCTGAAGTTTATTTTGAAAAACTGCGCAACAGGAAGTCTGTTTTAAACGAACTATGCAGTGAGAAGTCTATTTTAGAAAAATAAGTATATTTGAGGCATTTTCTAGGATTTTTCAACTTTGTACGAAAATTGGAGTTCCCTACTTATAAATAGGGTTTCCTAGGGCATTCTTAAACATTATTAGAAGCATTCAAGAGCAATATTTAGAGTTTTTAAAGAGTTTTTAATTTTATTAAAACTTTAAAGTTGTTTTTTTTTTTAGATCTTTTCTATTTGCATTTATTTATTTCTTCTTATTTTTTCTTTCTTATTTTAATTATGTTTTTCTATGTTCTTTTTAGCCCAAGCTAGAAGGGAAGCACATGGGTTTAATAATTCTTTAAGATTATGATGATTGATTGTTTTAATAATGAGAAGAATGGTGTATGCATGTTATCTATTATTTAGGTTTTATTTTTTTATCCTCTTGTGAGATCCATATGTTTCCATCATATGAGATCCACATTGATGGATAGGCTTACCCTAGATCAATCAGATTTCCTAGATAGGAGAGGTTCTCAACCTGTTATATTTCTTTGATATTCATTATCCTATAGATATTGAATACTTAAAATCACTGGCGCTTGAGAATATATGTCAATGGTGCAAATCCATTATTTTCTAATCTTCTATATCATTTATTAAAATATTTAAACTGTTTTATTTTCCGATTAGGCTGACTATAGTGATCAGATCCTAGTTTTGTTATCCAAGTCATCATGATATTGGAACATTAACCTATATGTGGAACTTTGAAGCTTGGGTGTTATTTTATTTAGTTGAATTTCATCCATTCAAAAATCTCAAAATCAAATCATCAGATTAATTTTTATTACTTAGTTTGTTTTGCATTTGATTTTTTTCTTCTCACAATTCATCTCCCTATGGGATCGGCCCTGTATTCACGGGATACTACCTACGAACCTCTGCACTTGGAGGCAAACAATCACCTACCATTGAAATCCTTTTTGGACCACAGCGGTTTTGGATCAAAATGATTTTTTTCTTAACTAGGTCTTTGTGACCTTATGAACAGACTGGACGAAAAATAAACGTTATGGTGGGTCCTGAAATTTTTAAAAACAGTGAAAATCATTATCTCCACTACTATTTGTGGTATGGTCCAAATGATCTTTCGATATGATTCATTCTTTTGGAAATACTCTAAAATAATCTCTAAAAATAGATGTATAGTGTAGATAGTTCACCTAGAACGGTGGGCTTGACTTGATGGATTTTTATGGCCCACCTGTTATATATTTGAGGCCCATGTAATGGGGCCCACATGTTGCGTATTTGAAGCCCATGGGCTGTGGCCAATTGTTGAGGTCCATGTATTACGGCCCATGTGATTAGGCTCATTGTGGTGTGCATTAGGCCATGGGACGTGGCCCATTGTGATGTATTTTTGGCCCATTTGATAAGGCACATTGTGACGATATGTGGCTCAATATGATATTTGTGGAACCCATGTCGTGCGGCCCATTGTGATAGGTATAGACCCATGTCACATGGCCCAATTCGATGTACTTGAGGCCCACATGATGCGGCCCCATTTGATGTATTTGAGGCCCATTGATGCGGCCCACTTGATATATATGAAGCCCATCGGTGTGGCTCATTGATGCGGCCCCATTTGATGAGGCCCATTGATGCGGCCCACTTGATATATATGAGGCTCATTAGTGCGGCCTATGTCATGTGGCCCATTGTGATGTATGTTAGGCCAATGTCATGCAGCCCATTGTAATGTGTATTAGGCCCATGTCATGTGACCAATTGTGATGTGTATTAGGCCCATGTATTGCGGCCCATTTGATGTTTATGAGGCCCTTGAGTGTGGCCCATTGTGATGTATATTAAGCCCTTATATGAGGCCATGGGCCCACTATATGTTTGGCCCTATGTGGGCCACTTCTTGGGAGCAATGTTGGTTAAATGTCCACATTGATGGGCAATGATGATTAAATGTCCTCATTGTGACCTTCCCTTAGGCTTTGTTAGGCCCATTTTCACTGATTCCGATTGTCGAGGTTGATACCGATTATCAGTGCCGGTTGTTGATACCGATTATGAGTATGTGACAGCATAGCATCATAATACATGCCCATACGCATCATCTGCATGTTTGTTATAAGATGTGGATAACTATTGCATATGCTGTAGGGCAGGTTGTTTATGGGACTCCCTGATAGGCAGAGTTGACCCACATGAGCGCCTGGTACGCACAGGTTTGATGTATGACTATATGGTATGACTCATGCTTCTCGCATTTTGTGATATGACTACCATATGCCCCAGTGACATCAGGATCATAGCCTCCACAGGCATATCATAGATGGCCAGATGGGACACCAAAAATCTGTTACTAGTATTGGGCCGCCATAGATGACCCTAGGTAAAAATTTCTAAACCCTCTTGGTAGCAGAGGATGCCCCGACGTCTAGACTGAGTGGATACATGAGCGCCCGAATGCCGAATACCAGTAGGCCGCGTCTCCCACTGTGTCGTGGTCGGTTGGAAGGGGGTGTGGCCTTACTCGCTTGAGGGAGTAGGCAATGTTAGGCTGAGTCTGACCAGCTTGAGGAATGAGTCCGCTATCGACGAGCCGGGTAGGCATTGATATACTGCTGGCAGGCGGATAATGAAGTCTCTTCCACTTACCCAGTTGTAAGCTCGGATAGGGGCGGCAGCTGGCGTAAAGTGTAATAGACCTCGGTGATTATTCCAGAGATGTACAGTACGGATATGTGGACTTATCAAGCAGGAGTTGTATACTCAGTATTTTATTAATTCATTCATTCATTCACTATCCACTCGGGCTAGTGGTGCACAACTAATTTGTTGTATACCTTCGCAATGGCCAAGATTTCAGTTAGGGCGCACGACTAACTTGAGATCAGGAGCCTACCACATTGAGTCTGGCTATCCAAATTTAGGTATGAGACTGGTTTAGATAGAAGTCTCTTATGATGGACCCCATAGCCTATGATACTACATATTATCATCCCGACTTCACTCCAGCTTGGTCATTTCATTCACACCACATATTGCATTGTGTCTACGGCATTTAACATTTTGGGTTGCCATGTTTCTGCATTTATATGGCCTAGATACGGCTGACAATATTCGTGGACTTAGTAGGATTTGTATATTGCATTGCATCCTCAGTATATGATATTTGGTTTACTATGTCTTCGCATTGCATAGCTGATCTACATTGCTTCATCGATATATGATATTAGCTTATTATGTTTTTTCATCACATAGCTTGGATAAGGCTAATGATATTTATGGACTTACCAGCATGTTTCCGCATTACTCTGATATTGTGAGATTTATAGACTTGCAAGTATTTCTGCTTACTCTGATATTTGAATATTTGACACTTACCTTATGCACACACTTACACCACTCTCTAAGCTTTTTATAAGCTTATGCACGATAGATGCGTACAAGTGATGTTAGGTTGCAGCAGCATTGAGCTTGGAGAGTGCAACAGTCTTCTGGAGCTTTGATTTTCGATATATATATTTCCCTTTCAGTATTGTATTCAAATGTTTATATTAGTAGATATGTGATGATGATGTCGTTCTTGTGATTTGGGTATACTTGTGGTTATGTTTCTTACGAGATAAACGTACCTTGGAAAAATCCTCCTTTTAGGATCCCAAGATTGGAATCTGGCGTATGCGCGTTAGGAACTGAAAATGGGGTATTATGGAGGCTGTCGGCACCGGATTCGAGGATCAAAAATTTTGTGAGCCCGGTTTTCGAGTTTGGGGCGTGACACGGCACCCCTTGAAACTCATGGGCCTAATTTTCAGACTGATCAAAAACTCTAGTGGGCCATAGCAAAGAGAAATGCATATTAAGGGTGGAAACTATTTCCTTCTGCCATGGCCCACTAGAGCTTTGTATCAGGCTGAAAGTTGGGCTTGCGAGGTTTAAGGGTGCCGCATCACATGGATGGGTCGGATTATATGCCCATGACACGTGTGCAAAGGTGTGCACGGGTGCTCGCATAAGAAGGTGCACATGTGTGCATTCCTCTCATATATATATATGTGTGTGTGTGTGTGTGTGCATGCGTGCACATGTGTGTGTGTGTACTTTCAGGTTGACCTTATGGGAATTTCCCTTGAGGTCAAGCTGTGTGGGCCCCACCGTGATGTGTATCCAACATCAACAACATGCATTTGAAGACATGCCTAAAACACATAAAAGCACTTGGTGGAGCTCACCTAAGTTTTGGATGCAGTTGAAAGTTGGTCTGACCCCTTATCCTCATAAGTGGGACACACATAATGGATGGGCTGAATTTATGAACCATATCTCAGTAGGCCTAATAAATTATTATGAATATTTTAGTGAAAGGGTAACCTGCATGTGGTGTGGTCCACACAAGTCATGGATTGCCTGTACCCATGGCCCGTCATAGAATGATGCGCATTGACTGATGGAATATATATATATATATATCTTATAAATAAAATAATCTTTTCTTTGTCCTTCTAAGTTTTCTCTCTCATTTCTCAACAATTCACTTCTAATATTTTCCTTTCTCTTTTTCCATGGATTATCAAGGCCTCCGGCGGTGAAGAGACGGGCACGTCGATCGCTGGGTCCGAAAATCATTTCAAACGGGATCTTAAGGCGAAATCTAGAAGTGCATTCGCACTAAATGTAGATGGTCCCGAGGGGCATTGAATTCCTGAAACTTCATTATTCTGTTCTTATTATCGCCAGCGACGTAGATATAATCGGTTGGATGTGAAGATGTGCAATGTATGTGGGTCTGTGGTGGTATAGGTGTCGGTTCCTGCTCTAAAGCTGTCTCGGTACCACGCGCTGAATGTACAATTAGTATGCATCAGACACATCGTTATGCTCTACTCAATGTTCTGGACCACCAAAATAAAAGTTAGTACAGTTGGATGATCGATTTTGTTATTTTCACGTGATTTAGATGGTCCCTGTCGCTGCACATGTACAGGGAAGCAGATTGCGTACTAAGTAACTAAACTCCGTGGGCTCCACCGTGATTTATGTATTTTATCTATTCGGTCCATCCATTTCAAAATATAATTATAGGATTTGATCTTAAAAATGAAGTATATCCAAAGCTCAAGTCGACCTCACCACGGGAACAGTGTGAATTGAAATTCTACGGTTGGAAATTTCCAAGCTGTTATTTGTGTTTCACTTCCTTCATCTATGTCTTCCGTGTGATCTTATGAACTGGTTGGATGGCAAATAAATATCACTGTGAACTCGAGAAAGGTTTCAACTATGGAGGTCATTATTCACACTGTTTCCTGTGATGTGGTCCACTTGAGCTTTGGATATTCTTCAATTTTGAGCTCAACCACTAAAATGATATGGAAAAACGGATGGACGACGTGGATAAGCAATTTACAATAGGCCTAACTGACTTTACTCAGTACGCTATGCGATTTCCATGTACTGTGCACGAGACTCATCATGTAAAAGTCAGTGCACAGGAATGGAGCGGTCCCTCGCTCTCCTTCCACATTGACGCGCAGCACCAATCACGCTTTCCACAGACCCGGATTCGGCAGTGACCCCACCGTGATGTTCGACAGAAATCCAACCCGTCCATCCGTTTTTGGAGATCATTTTAAAACACGAGACCAAAACCGGAGTGGATGCAAAACTCGAGTGTTCCACACGTGAGGAAACAGTGGGGATTTAGCGATCACAGTTGAAACATTCGTACGACTACAAAAGCTTCGTATCAAGTTTTTTTTTTTTATTTTTTTTTTTTTTTTTTTTTTTGTGATTTCAGTTCATCTCAGTGAGAATGACCTTATTAACGGTTTGGATGGGATATAAACATCAAGGTGGACCCTAAAAAGGTTTCAATGGTAGGAAACTATTTCTCCAATTTTACCTCTTGTTTCAGTTGAGTTTTACATCCATCTCATTTTTTGTCACATCCATCTCATTTTTTGTCATATGTCCTACAATGATCCCGTAAAACGGATGGACGGAGTGGATTTCTCTCAAACAGCACAGTGGGCCCAACTAACATCCCCGCGCATAAACTTCGTTTTCGCATGAAACCCGCGTCCTCCGTTACCCAGCTCGGAACCGAGAAAGCTCCGTGGTCCCTACTACGACATAACTTTTATTTACGCCGCCCGTCCATTTTGCCGGTTCGTTAAATGAAGCACCGATCACACCACAGGAAGCGCTCGTAACAATGATGCTATAATTGAAACTTACTGTGGATTATTGTGTTTATTTTCTACCTAACTTATTTAGCAAATTACTAACAATGCTTTGCAAGCATTTTATTAAACAATTACCAAGTAGCATTAAGATTAACATGTGTGAAAATTTTGATAATATAAAGGTTTTTTTTTTTAATTTTTTATTTCTTCAATCTTCATTCGAATACATATTTCAAGAATAATCTAATATGAACAACACTTCGTTGAGACGTTTTATAAAAAACTCGGCGTTCAACATCAAGATCAAAATGACTGAGTCACTAAGTCGAATTGATCCGAGTCGATTTAAGTCAGAGTTCAAGCAGAGTCGAGTTGAGCTCGGGCAAGCTCAAACTCATTTTGAAAATTTTCAAGCTTCAAATGCCAACTTGACTCGATCCGAATCCAGTTTCGAGCCAAGGTGAGTCGAGTAAGCAAACCGAGTTAACTCGACTCATGTACAACTCTAGACATGTTTGAACACTAGTGCTTGATGGATCAAGTTATTTTAGAAAAACCAAGTTAGATCTTTTGACACTTTTGTGCATGTTCGATTGGATCGAACATGTGGCATTGATTGATCGAAGATCATCGATCGGACTCAATCGATTGAAGGTTAGATTGACGGCGCACGCAACTTCTACGTATGTGTGCAATTTTGTTTCTAATTCTGGAATTGGATTATACAAACTTTGTTATTAGAAAGGAAATTCTTCTTTGAAAACAAGGGTTTCGAATTCGTAAGTTGTTCATCTCTTGTAATTCCCTATTCATAGTAGATTGTTTGTTGTTTGACAGCATGAATTTTTCAAGAAAATGTTTTTCTAAAATCACCATGTGCTTTGTATTTGCTCAAATTTCTATTTTTCTGTTGCATATTTGATTCCTTCCAAAGTTGCTTCCGCGCTTAATATGTGGTGGCTGCACACAACATATTTCCTATGGTGTGGTTCAATTGAGTATTGGATTTGCCTTTTTTTTTTTAGGCTTGTGCCCTAATATAAGCTGGCAAAAAAGATGAACGGCATGGATAAAGAACATGTACAAGGGCTCGTTATTGGGCCACCTCCTGATCTAGAAAATTTTCTGCAGACTAACATACCTCATAGTTGCATGGGCCCACTATGGTCCAACCACGTCTGTTATTAACAAAGGCCAAAATCTAATTTATAGATACCATATCCCAGCCTTATCCACGGAGGACCACATCTAGTAGAGAAATTGAAGAGGTTGGCGCCTACCATAGAAACTCTGTGATGGAACATAGGACCACTCTGCACGTTTATCATCTTACTCAAACATTAGGTGGTCCCACTAAGATAAAAGTGACATAAATACTCAGGCTATTCCAAATCTCATGCAAGACTTTTAGGTGTGACTTTTTATCCCTTTAGGAACCGTTCGAAAGAAACTGGGCTGGTCCTTACTCTCACTCCGGTGGTAGACTCTTAGGAGTTTCAACACCTAGTTGAGAGTTCGAGTACCCATAACCGGTGAAATCCCACTACGGTGTGAGTGGGTGGTGGTGTGTGTTCGTGTGTGTTAAAATAAAAAATTAAAAAATTAAAAAAAATAAAAATAAAAATAAAAGAAACTGGCCAATCATAGCCAACAAATTTGTGCACAAGATAGACCTTGATTTTGAAAGGGTTTAATGCATTACTCAAAGCAACACATAATGAAATGAGATCCAGTCAGGCAATCATGAATTAATGAAAATGATATAAAACTATACCTTGAAGATGATTGGGAAAGACAATAAATTCAGTACTTTTGCTCTGTTATCTTAGCATCTTTGCAACCTATGCACCTAGAGTTTGTAGGCTGTGTAAAGAAATTTGTGGTGGAAAATAGAACTCTGCTAAGCTTTATAGATTATTCTTTTATATGTAAACTTGCAGTCTATTGCTATCTAACTTTTTGTTTTTTATTATTATTATTTTTTTAACCGTGGAGAGATTTTGTAAGACAACTTTAGTGAGTTATTTTATATGTTAGTGACACCCACTTTAGACAAAGAAGTGTGTGCAATAAATAGATGGTGTTGATTCTAAATAGACATCACAGGTACAGACCACAAGGCTGGAATCTATGGGTCAGGGTGCAAATGGGTTAGGTTAAGGGGAGGCTCAAGGCTAACCCATTTAAGAATCAGGTCAAAATATTGAAGCCAGATCCAACCCATTAAAATTTTATAGGGGTTTAGATGGGGACCAGGTCAAAAATAGCCCATTCATTTTTTTAATGGACTGGGGATCTTGGTGGTTAGATGCACCCATACCCAACTCATTTATCACACAAGTGGGGTTTGGGTTTAGGCCGAGTCTAGGTTGGGTATAAAAACTATTCACACAAATCTCGCTCTAAAGTAATACAATTGGTAGTGAGTATTAATTTTGATGGTAGAGAATCAAATGGGCGGCAATTCAAATTCAATGAGTATGGTCCATATTGTCATAGGTAATAGATGCATAACCATGTTTTAAAAATTGTTTGTGGACCATTATTGTAACCTAGCTCAATAGAAAAGACCCACATGCTTGATTAATTTCCTTTTGTTGGGTTTACTTAAGTTGGGCAATCCTTTTAGTATGACCAAAACTGGATCCATTTGAAAAGTGGGTTTGGGTTAGGTCAAGCAGCAGGGATTCAAATTTTTTTATACATGAAACAATAATAATAACAATTATTATTATTATTATTATTATATATAAATACAGTATATATACATACACATATACATATACACATACGCCCTACATTCACGTGCACCACACACACACGCACCCCCACACACCCTACACACACCCCCAAAGGTTTCAAGGCTCTGTTGTTATAAAATAAAATTAAAAAATTAAAATTGAAAAAAAAAAAAAAAAAGGAAAAAGTTGAGAGAGAGAGAGAGAGAGAGAGAGAGAGAGAGGGGGTTCCCAAAGGTTTCAAGGCTCTATTGTTAAAACAGAAGGGAAGAAGGAAGACGAAAAAAGGGAAAATGTTGAGAGAGAAAGAGAGAGGGTTTTTCTTCCTGTATTGAGTAAATCTCACATACTTTTGTTTTAATAATTTGCATAGTGTACAAATTTTTAGATCTTGTCGCATCCTGTTGTTTATTTTACTTTCCAGATTCTATTTTAAGGAGGCACATGTAGAAATTTAATAGATTTGTTACATATTTTTTCAGAAATTTCAAATTTATTATATTAATATGTGATTTTCAGATTTAGTATATTAGTATGTTATTTTCATATTTATAATGTTAATATGTGAATTTAAGATTTATGATATTTATATGTAGTTTCTAAATTTATGATGTTAATATGTGATATCCCAGATTTTATCTTGTTTCATGCATATTTGTACTATTAACTTTTCAGTAAAAAATGCCTCTGAATTATTGTTAGTTTCATAAAAAAAAAGAAAAAAAAAGAAGTGGGATCTTAAAAACAATGATTTAGGAAAAAAGAAAAAAATCATGTGCTGTTAAATATTTGAAGAACTATGAATGATATTTAGAATGCTAAATATGTTGGGGTGATTGAGACTCTTAGGTTAAAAATCCCATAAACTCAATTGTTATAATTTGGAACCTCTATTGATTGAGGGCGGGTGGTACAATAAATCATTTATGCAAGCCAGGTGAAGTAGTAGTATAACCCACTAATGTACGTACGAATAAGTCACTCATTGACGAGTCTGTATAGGTGCAACAGACTACTTATGCAAGTCGAGTGAGTTGAGCAAGAGAGTGTTGGCCAACTTGTGTAAAATGGTCATAGTGATCAAATTTTCAATTATACTAATTATTATGGCTGCCTTGGATATAAAAGGCATCGATTATTGTGATATTTTTTTCTATAAAATAAAATGCATTGATTTTAACGACAGTCCGAGGTTTATACATGCACGTAACTTTCCAATAATATTTTATTAAATGATAATTATTTAGAATGGGCATATTTTTATTTTATAACTTGATATGAGATCATGTAATGGCTGAGCTTTCAAACTCACTATATTTGTTAATGTTGTTTTTTAGGGACAGGACCACAACAAAGCTTTCAAACTTGATGTTGTTTTTCAGAGACAGGACCACAGTGGACCACAGTGGACCACAGGGGACCAACATCATATTTTTATGAGTAATGATTTTTCTTTAATTATTTTTTGGGGTTGTCTCGTTCAGTATCAGTTGAATTTATTTTTATTTATTTATTCTTAATTAGTGGACTGTTGACAACACAAATTTAGTCGGGTCAGGTAGGTGTAGAATCTGGCTCGAATTCAGGTGATAGACTTGGGATATAACAGAAGTTGATTTTGAGAGGACTTTAGCCTGGCCCATTTAGAAATTTGGGCCCAACTTTTGGACTAGACCTTGCCCATTTAAAAACTTGGGTTGAACCTTTAAACCCAAACTCACAAGTCACAAATTATCATGGGTTAACTCGAGCCATTTGCACCCCTATGTATGGTTATCTTAATACATTCAAACATAAATGATCATTCAAAACAATGAAATAAAATAAATCTTGAGGCCCAATACAAATAAATACCCTTTTTTAATTACTTGGCCCATCTTAATGAGTAGATTGCCTTATTTTAGAGATAAGTGATCTTCATGGTGGGGGTCATCTACTTGCATGTCTTACACAACTTATATGTTAGCAGGAAAGGTGGTGTAAACCCCCGCATAGTTTACTACACTCATCTTAGTAAATATGAAGGTATTACCATTAAGTAGGGATAAGTAAGCATAAAACACCAATGATAACTCAGGAAGAACCATACAAATTAAATTAAATATTCTTAGAAAGCTAACAAATTAACTTGATCACATGGATCTTGTACCTACCATGGGATCTATGAATCAAGTGCCAAGATCTAATGGACTGACCAACGAATAATCAAAAAAGCTAAAGCTTAATGGAGATATACCTAGGACCAACATAATGAATGGTTTATATCTTGAATATCTTAAGTATATAAGCAGAATTGACAAAACTACCTGTGAGGCTTAAGAATCAATGGCTTAGGATGAACATGGCCAATTAGTCATGTTTGCTAACCTTGTGATGACCAAATGATAAACATAAGTCATTTAGGCCACATCAACCAAACACAAGAAATCTCAATTCTCAAATCACCTTAGAAATAACATAATTAACCAAACAAGCTCTAGACTGCTCGTTACTGGGCCATCAATCACGAAGCTAAGTAAAAGAGCTCGCCTTAGTGGGCTTGTCATCCTATGTGGATTGGATGGTTGAGATTGTCGGCCAAATCGCATAACATTAGGCTACAAGTGGGGCACATGAGAATGTGGGAGGAAACCTAGGTAGAGAATAATTGCTTCCAAGATTTTTCCAAAAATGGAAGTTATGCTATTTTCTAAGTATTCAACTTTGTGAATTTCATACCAACAGTCACGATTAAACTGTGGACACCAATCCTAACCACCATCCTACGGATGTTCTTAAAGTTGTAACTCCAATTGACAATCACTCACCGCTGATTTATTTATCTATTTATTTATTTAACACATGCACACACACACCACACACTCACGCCGCAGTCGGATTTCACCACCTATGGATGCTCGAACCCTTGACCAGGTGTTGAAAGCCCTGAGAGTCTACCACCAGAGCAAGACAATCACTCACAGCTGAATTGGTTCCTTAGTGATCCTATCCATCCATCAACGTGACCGAAATACAAGGTGAAAGCAATGCGCTAATCACCGTTAAGGGTAACTGTTGCATCGCTTGGATTGACCATTCCATTACAAAACAGGCCTCAAAAGTCAAAATTGGTCACCTCCTTGTGATAATAATCTCTTAGTTATATTTTTAGGATAATCAAACCCCTAGAATTCTCCATAAATACCCATTGATGGCGAGCCCCTCTCTCCATATGAATTTCACTAAGTAATATGACAGTAGAGAGAGTAAGATGGAGAGAGTGAGTATTTGAGAGTGGTGAGGGAGCGTTTGAGAGTTAGGAATTAGATCTAGAAGGGGAGGAGCTGCTAAAATTGTCCCACCTTCATTGCTAAGTGTCGTTACACTGTCAAATCCTCCACTCTAGCAACTCAAAACTAAGTTGGAAGTAAGTAATTATGATCATGTGCATGATACCTATAGCTAATTATGCTTTAGTTATATTGAAATTGCCTACATTGTTTATGTTGGAACTACTTCATTGTTATAATCTCTATATTGACTTATAATGAATTGATAATATACCTATTGATTTCATATTTCGAGTAAAATAATGATAATAGAAGTTTATTCATTCTATTCATTGTGTGTGTGTGTGTGTGTGTTGTGTGCCTGCTTTGGATTGGTGATTATGTGCTTTAGAACAATATATAATTATGATGAGCTGCTCATGTAGTAATATGGATAAAGCTCTGAAAATCGTATTGTTCAGTGAATAAAAAATACCATGATTCCTGTGATTTAAAATACCAATTGGTTATGTTTTCACAAACTTATATGGTCGACCGAGGTAGAACACGGTCAACTGACAAGAGTCTAAACTACATGGGTTGTCTTAACACTTCATTGTATAGCTACCAAACACTTCATTAAATCTAAAATACCATGATTCCATTGTATTGCACTCACTACTTATGATCATTAGACTGTGCACATTATAATCATACTTGCTAATGTCTCATAAGCTGAGCATGGTGGTACGTACCACTATACTCGAGCTAACAACCTATGCCAGGTGACAAGCCCCCCATAATAACTTTTGATAATCAATGGAGGTGATGAGCCTACTATATTTTTTGTTCGTGATTGGGTGACGAGCCCTTATCATGTTAATAATCAAAATTTTAAGTGATAAACCCCATACCTTGGGATTGGACGTTCATATTTAATCTTAGATTACGAACCTAAATCTATTGAATTTCCATTAGCAATAATGGCATTGGCATTGCTTTTTAGGCTAAGCAGACAGGATTCAGTCGTCAACATATCTTAAACTAGGCCGACAAACAAAATCTATAAATGCAACTTTGACTACATTGATGGACAAAATTGAAATAAAAATTTACATGGGGGTGCATTTGGTGCCCTTGAGACAATAGTAATAATATTCATTGGTGTGCATTTGTACTATTTAGGCCACAGCTTAGAAGTTACACAGATCAGACCATCTCTGTGACGCCTCGTCACTGTGGCCGCATGTGAGCGAGCCCCAAGATGGCTGGCTGGCTACTGTGCACACAGTGAAGGTGAAACTTTGTCCCACATTAGAAGTGTCGTCTGAAGTAATGGTAATTATATGTGGAGTTGCTACCCTATACTGCATGAGGCTTTTTAGGAGAGTTTTCCAAGAACAAAACCGTGTGGGCTGTGCCCAGAGCGCGCAATATCATACGGTGTGAGCATGGGCTGTTACAATCTCACCATTCAATTGACAACGTTTTTCACATTCACTTTCAACCGTCCGTTCATAAGACATTGAGATGACACATGTGGCCTAAATAGTACAATTTCAGGCTATGGCCAATGTGTATGATTCTCCAATAATGTCTATTTCAGTTGCATTAATTACCAGTATTCCAACATGTGGGTCCGTCCTCAGTGACTGAACTTAGTGGGCCCTACTCTCGATGGGTCATGGCACAAATGTAACGACTACGATAATCGACTGTTGTATCCTCGGGTTTCAGTTTACACGAGTGGGATCCATGATTCAGAGATCTTGGCCGCTCATCTATTGGGCCCACTATAAATAGACCATATCAAAATCTCCATTCAATTTGGACATTCCAAACCTATCAGTTTGTGGCATGAAATTTTGATGGTGGAAAAAGGAAAAACAGAATGGTAAAGGCCCAAGATCTGTGGCTGGAATCTTCCAACTTGAAGGATTTCTAGATCATGGTCCATTCACATTGTTTCAGAACAGATCATTGATCTAGATAACTTAAGGTGGGCCCCACTTGTTCAAACTGAAAACTTAGTATATTGAGCATATCCTGGTATGATGGTGATATGCTTATAATGGCAATGAGTTCTGCTGGGCTGTCAACGGGCCGGGCCTCGGGTTTGCTCTGGATTTTGAACTGTTTGGGTTGGGCTTGTGGGCTGGACTTTTTTGGGCCATTAAATAATATCCTTGGGCCTGACTTTGCTGAATGGTCCAACAGATGGGACTCTGCTTTTTTTAAATTAGGCTATCAATGGGTTGGGCGGGCTCGTCTGGTTCGGGCTAGGGCGGACGCGGATTTCCTGTGAAAGCCTTTTGAGAGGAAGTTACTGCGCTGCGAACTTATGTGGGCCCACTATGATGTTGGTGAGAAATCCACTCCTTTCATCCATTTTTTGAGTTCATTTTAGGTAAAGAGACCAAACATGAGCCGAATTAAATACTCAAGGGGGCCCAAAACATGAGAATTTAACTTCCACAGTTGAAATATTCGTGGGGCCAAAGAAGTTTCGAATCTTACTTATGTTTTTGTTTTCAGTTCATCCCAGTAGTAATGATGTTATGAACGGTATGGATGGCATGTAAACATCGCTGTCAACTCCACGGAGGTTTCAACGGTATGAATTTCTCTAACCACATTTTCCTTTAGTACGGCCCACTTGAGTCTTGGATTCTGCTCACTTCCTGTTTGAAATCCTAAAGTGAACTCACAAAACGGATGGACGGGGTGGATTTCTCACGAACATCACAGTGGGCCTCAATTAGGTTTCCAGCTCAGGAACTTTTAGCTGTCCCAGAATAAAATATCAGGCCCCTTATTAATTGGAGCGTGCTTAGGATGTGTCTAAGATTCAATAAGCCAGGCCCGTTTAGGATTTCATTAGCATTTTTGTCATATATCGTGCATGGTGGGGCACACCAAATGAACATTCCAGATCTTTCACAAAAGTTGGTGGCCAGGGTCAGGCTGGGCTGTGTATAATCACCATTAGCTGGGCCAGGCTCAGGGCAGCTGGTCTTAGACAGACCTCGGCCAGCGTATTTACTAGGGCTGAAAGTTGGGTGGGTTCTACCCGAACAACCCAATACTGGGTTGGGCTTGGGCAGGATGCATCAGGTTTGATCTTAGGCTTGGGCCACACAAACACCAACCCAATAAAACTCGGGTTGGGCTCAGGTTGAGGTCTCGGGTTGCCTAACCTAACCCAAACCCGATCAATATATAAGTTCCTTATAAATTAATTATAATTGAGTGTGGATCGTTTGTGTTGAAGGCACGTAAAATTACAATGCCGTCGGGTTTCACTCGTCCATGTCATTTCCAATGACTCAAGCTAACAAAATATGCAGATTTCTCTCTTCCAAATAGATGGCTTGATACATGATACAGCTTTTAAAGAAGCAGTTGTCTTATATTTTAGCTTGTTTGTTTAGAAAAATAAGCTTTTTATTTTAAATAACTATATATATAATTAATAAAATTATAGGTACAAAAAATGAAACTTGTATTCAAAATATAATAGACTAATGTAATAATGAAAATATTAGCATATATTTACCTGATCGACCCCACTTGGGTTAGGATTGGGTTGAGAATTCACAACCCGAGATTGGGTTGAGTTAGGGTTGAGGTACAGGAACCTTGGGTTGGGCTAGGGTTGAGCACCAAGCGGCCCGGCTTTCGGCCCTACTTGTAAAGTGGCATGCTTTCAGCATAGTACGGTACATAGGTTTCGAGAGTCGGATCCATTTTCTCGGGTATGGATTTCGGGTACAGAACTTCTATGAATGAAGTCGAGCCCGGTGGTATGATCAAAGCAACCTACACGGAACCAGATGAGTTAACGTGGCGAACAGGTTTGAGATCCAAGCCGACCATCGCGTGAGCCCATCATGTAGATGCCCCGGCTTGCAAAACAGGCTGGTCTGATGATTGGATGGGCCGCAGTTCGGGTAGCAAATGAGATTGACCCGAGTTCTTCTAAGCCGTCCATTTGTTTATGGCGTCGTGGGTCACCTGATAAGTGATGCAACCTGATTTTTTGGCACCGGGGAGATATCCAGTGTAGGATGCAGGTGATGCGATCTCACAACCCTCAGCCATGCAAGCACATGGTGTGGCCCACCTGGTGATTGGAAGTGGATGATTTTTTGATGAAGAGCGTGTTGCGGGTAATTTCTTAGCCATGATGGACCAGAAAAGGCCCGATTGGAGGTAGAAGTAATCCAGACTGTCAAAACTTTAAAGGGACGTATCTCACGAATTAGAATGAATTATCTGGCGTGCAATACATGATTTTGGGTAGGACGAGCTACTTTAGCCACGTAACCTCACCATGCGTGGTTGTACATGCCAAATTTGCAAAATACCGTCAGATCGATGGTTGAATTTCTGTTTCATCCATTCGGCTTTTGGAGTCGTGACCAACATGAAAAGTGCTTAGTTATCACTTGAGGAAGACCGTGCTCGACGTCAACACGTCCTTCCCTGCATTTTTGGGGCTGCCACACCTGCTGCTTGGGTCTACCTATTTCAAGGATTGGAGAGCATTTGCACATCATGGTGGGCCCCGCGCAGATTGGCTTTGGGGTAAATACCATACAATCACTTGCATGGGATCATAATCACCCGGACAAGGGCGACAGTGGACCACAATCACCCGTATGAAATTTAGAGCTTTTAAGGGTACTTTTACATTGTTTCCCGTAGTGTGGCACATAAGGGTTGCATCAGGCTATATTTGGAATTTCCCTTAAACCTACTGAGATACACCTGATGAACGGGTCGGATAATATATAAAATCTACGGTGGGGGCTACACAGCATCTGAAACGTTTCCATGGGGCTTGTCCCCATCCTCATTTTTCAGTGGTGCGGCCCACCTCAGTTGTGGATCAGGTTGATGTTTGGTCCCATGGCCTAACATCTTAAGGTGCACCTGATGGACGGACTGTATGTCACACACTCAACACGGTGGGACCAAAGGTCACTGGAGAACACCTGTTGTAAAGGCGTCCATCATTGCATTATTTCAGTCCATTTGATTTTGAGGCTTGCTAGAATCCATCTCAACACATTGCAATTAGTTACATATCATATTTCAATGATCCAACCCATTTGTATGATGGGCCTAATCTCGGATGCAGATAGTTAAAAGAAAAAACTTAAATTTGAATATTTTAACCCTTAATCTTTGACTTTTTTCCTCTCACTTCGGAATATCTCCTTACATTTGAAAGCTGTTAGGGTTGAAATATTTCATTCTGATTTTTATTTTTATTTTAATATGGTCCATTGATGATAAGGCCCATTATATAAAGGGTTTGGATCAGTGAAAAGGAACCCCATCAAATGGCTAAAATCTGAATGGATCCTATTAGACATGTCCAGATGTATTCTAGCAAACCTTTTCATTTAAAGGTTTTTTTTTTTTTTTTTCTTTTCTAGAACGCACATCTGTGGACCACACCGTAGGTTTATACCACTTGATGGTCCTTTGGACCCGATGTTTGGACCACTTGATGGTCCACACAGGCAAACCACAAAATAGAAAAAATAAAAATTGAGAGAATGAACAGGCGTTCTCAAAAACTCTATTAAGTATTCTCATCATCTATCAACTTTGAGTACAAAATGCTGAAAGAAAGGGTTAGGAAAGTCCTTACTCTGGTCCTAGTTGTAGATGTTGAGATTTGGGGAAGCATACAAAGAGGAATCATACAAAACAATCACAATCTCACAAGTAAATATAACATAGAACATTTTGAATTTATGTGAAAAAACCCTTGTAGAAAAAATCATGGCATGAAGTGATAATACATTATAAGTAACAAAGTTATAAGAAATGAAACTTTACCTTTCAGAATCCTAAGAGAAAATTAAAGCCTTTTCTCTCTCCAAAACCCTCTCAAACTCTTAGCATATATACCCTTTCGTGGTAATTCCAATTACACTTATATATTTAAGATAAAATGAAAATAGAAATAAATCGCGCAAACTACGCAATCCATCAACCTATTGATTCGACCAATCAAAACGCATTGATCGGCCGGATTGACCTGTCGACTATAGTTTTCAATTTTTCGACCAGAGTTTTCGACTTGTCGACCAGATTGTCAACTAGTCGATGGTCATCCTTCAACCTGTCGACTTGATAGTCAACTAATCAATGTGATGTAGAGCAGGTCGCAGACAGTTTCATGGCCAAGATAGATCAGAAAAGGCCCAGTCGACGATAGAAGTGATTCAGACCATCGGACCTTAGATCGGGCGTATCTCGCAATCCGGAATGAGTTATTTGACGTAAAATATATGATTTTAGGGTAGAACGAGCTACTTTAGCCAACCAACCCCGCTATGCAGAGTTGCACAGCCCGGAATTGTGAAAAATCCCTTGATCGACGGTCGTTTTCCTATTTTAATTTCATTTTTACTATAAATAGTAAGTTTTAGTTTGATTATAGCTCTTCATCCGTGAGGCTTTAGGAGTTGCGCCCAACGTGAAAAGAGCTTAGAATAATTAGGAGAACGATTTGGTGAAGGCAAATAGGACACTTACTATTTTTGGCCAAAAACCTTGCGCACTAGTAGACATCACAACCGTCTATAAATAGTAAGTTTACTATTTATAGTAAGTCACGGATTCTAGGAGTTTTGAGTTGTAGTTTGATTCTGATTTCTTTCCCATTGCTTGGTACCCCTATTTAAAGGGTTGTGAATTCGTTTTTACTTATTCATTAATCAATTTTAAATTTATTAGAATTTATTTGTATTTTCTGCTTTCTTTTCTCGTAGATTCAAGAAGTCTCTGTGAGGAGTCCAGAGAAGTTCCATGAATTCGGAATAGTTATCCTCTTGAGGAAGACGGTGCTCGACCTCACATCCTCCCCTGCATCACAATGGCTTTTGTTTTAGCATAGATTTGAGGCATTCGATTTTCAACAATAGACAGAAGAGTTTCAACACGAGGTCAAGGGTTCGAGTACCCATAGGTAGTGAAATTCTACTACGGCATGAGTGTGTGGGTGCGGTATGCATGTGCCTGTGAAACAAAAAAGGCTTAGGAAAGTCCTATTTATACAAGATCTTCAATATCCTTCTTTAAATTGGACTTTTCAAAACTAACATCTACTTCTTGTGGGACATTCGGTTAGTAGTGATTTTGAAAATTTGGCTGCTTCTTTATTTTTGGACTCGCAAATTACAAGCTCTACAATACTTTTATCAACTGCTACAGTTCTATTTGAACTAATGTTTGAACTATATTTAGTTATCTTCTTATTTGTTTGAAAGAAAAATTAAACCCAGCATGCTTTCATCTTGACTTTCAGTTTTGGATAATAAGTTTATCCTTGGTTCTTTCCTATATCACCAACTACTATTGCTTTCTTACCTTCCGCAATAGCTCCACTTCATAATACTTTGACACCATGTTTGGTCCATAAAATCACATAAAAATCTATTAATATATAGCTTTCACTATATTAACAGAGCTTTCCAAGTTAAGTTGAACCAAACCTTCTATATTAGATCCATTGTCGAAAACAAATGTATATAAAGAATCTCCCATCATTATATAGATATATATAAACTGTAGAGGGGTGAGCTGTTGGTTCCAATGAATAAGGTAATTGTATTCCAACTGTAACAAGAGAAGGCCATTTACAATTGTTCTTGAGATATATTAGTTAGCAAACATAGATATGTACAGGTGTGTGATGAGAAATCATGTAGGAATCTCTTAGAGATTGGTTAATACACCCTCCTAAGTTTAACAACACTTCAGTGACGTGCAGCTTCGACTGTAGAAGATTGAAGCGAGTGGATATGAGGCATTTTTAAAAGAAATGCATCGGCCGTCGAGATTGTGATGCATCACACGCTAATAAAATGATAATTCACTTCACACGTTTTATGTGGGTGAGATGAAACTGGGTTAAATGCCAAGAAAATGGCAATATATGAGAGGTATCCAAGTAATATTCATCCATGAAAATTTAGCGGCTATATGAGCAAGGGACTTGTATTATGATTCGACATTGGAGTGGGCTATAATTGATTGCTTTTGGGCACTGTGTGAGAAATGGTTAGGACCAAAATAAACATAATATCCACTTTTGGATTGCTGATCGATCGTCTATATTGCCTGCCCAATCAGCATTAGCATATGCGGTGAGAGATACAGACCTTTGTTGAAAATAAAGATGTTATATAATGTTGGATGCACTACGATCAGTTAGGTTTGAGAGGTATTAGATGAAAATTTTCTACAAACCACAAAGGACTGCGAAATCTAACTGAAGCATTAAATATAAAGTTGGGGACACAATCATTATTTGATTATGTCAAAGCTTTTAAAAAAATTTATGGAATAGCTGCTATTCAGAGAACCATAGTAAATGATGACAAAATTATCTACGTCTTATAAACACGATTAAAAAGATAATATTATGGTTGGTAATCTCTATGCTAACAAATCTTCATTTTCTTTGTTACTCTCAATTCATTACTGCAATTCATAGTTATAACCAATGCATACAATGCACGGAACCTTAATCACATCCGGTAGACCATAACTCAGAATAGTTAAATTTTAAGTTTGATGTTTCCCATGTCGGCAAACAATCAATATGTGAAAATATCATCATCTTCATTATCACCATCAGCACAACCACCACATCATGTTTTCATTATCGTCGTCATCAGCAGAAGCAGCATCACCATCATCACAAGCACTATCATAGCCGCATCATTGTCACTGTTCCAATTCCCAGATTTCAGTCTCCAACCAAGTAGAGGTCGGCAGACTATGAGTCCCATGGTCGATGAACGATGGGGGTGTTGTGAAGAGAAGATCAAAGGAAAGAAGAACATAATAATATTTAAGTGAGTTAAAAAGGAAAAATCAACTTTTTATGGATTAATATTTCAACCCAAGTCAAAATTTAAACCAAGGTAAAAATTTCTCCACTTCCCATTAGTTTTTCAAACACAGATAAATGTTAACAAACAGACATCAGGTTAAAAGTTTTTTAACTTAACTGGTTTTTCATGTGTCCAAATGGTACATTGAATATAAGTATTAAATGCTTTATTCAAATGATGGGCATTCAGGTTAGAGAAATTATAAGTTCTTGATGCATGTATCCGAATACCGTGGTCCATTGAAATCGGGTCCATGATTCATTTATCCATATTGTAAAATTAAGGCAAATCCCCCACTGATGAGGAAGGTCAAAAGTATCTTTCAAATTAAAAGATGATCCTAGACATCCATTAACCATCTAATTTTGGGCTAATGGTCCAAGGTTTACAATATATATACTTTTTAATCTTAGTAGAGGATTGGGGCATCCCCTCGTCGGTGGAGCCCATCAGAACAACGGTCTCGAGCACTAAATTACAAGCCCCATTTGCATGGATTGAGCATCAAGATTCATTCACTTTTTTATGCATAGGATCCTATACTTTTGGTCATTTTCTTGCTTATAATCTCCTATCTTCATATACTTCAATTTTCTCTTTTTTCTTAGCTAATCTAGGGTTCTCTCTTAATTTCTAAACCCCACACATTTGGCCATATCATCACTTGTACGTGCCCACTTACAATGACCGCAACATGTCGTAGAGTGCCACGCGGTGAAGTGACAACACGCGGCACACATATACATCTTACTATTCGGAAACACCTTTCTCCATCGATCACTGCTTGTCATTTTCCACGTGGTGTCACATGGCAAGGCATGCATTTCATAGCTCGGGACATGGTTCGCCATGTCATCGCACGTGTCCCGACATGTGCTGTGGTGCCATCACAACTTGCAACGTGCGTCGTGACATTCTACCCTAAGAATAGTCATAATCATTCGTTTTCTTGGCAATGTCTTGACCACAATCTAGTTCATTTACAAGTCACACTCATTTCCAATACAATGTGGATGGTTGGGTCATGTAATTTTCGGTCCTTTGTAACATTTCTCTTTATTGGGGAAATTTTTTAGAAATGCGGGAAGGATTAGAAATTATAAGCTCCATCTTTCATTTTAAAAGAGAGAAAGAAAGAAAGAAACTAATCCAAAGCTGCATTTGGATGCACAAGCTATTAAGAGAAATTAGAAAACTCCGCTTGACTCGCCCGAATCCACTTGACTCAATCAGATTTCACCAAGACTTGAGAGAAACTCGGTTTAATCAGAAGGGTTAAAATGGGAGAGAAACTCAACCAAGGTTGAAAAAAATCAACTCAACTGGCTGTTACTTATGTATCTAATTTTGTAATTGTTAAAGATTAAGCATTGGTGGAAAGCTCAGAAGAACTCATGAGAGTTTTAACAAAGTCTTCTGGGTTTCTGAGTCAACTCAACGCAACTAGGTTTTTGAGTTGAATTAAGTTTTTGGGTTTTTTAACTATTGAGTGAAAAAATATAGTGAATTACAATTTGTTTCTTTTGTACTTAGTGCATCCAAACACACCCTAAAATAACATTGGCATGTAATACTAAGAAAATGGAGAATTATCATATGAGTGTTTGTAGGGAACAATACTATACAATCAGTTTGCACAGTGCTAAGATGCAAACTAGTTGTATTGGAGACATGGGTTGTCTAATCATAGATGTGGACCATCCATTTGGTATGGCCCACTAAGCCAAAATCAAGTTTCTTGGATGATCCATCTGATCAATGGTTTGCAAAATGCTAGTCTAGTGATAATGAAAAGGTTCGAATCATCCATCTAGACGTCCGTCATGCAAAACCGTTTGTTAGATCTGGGATCCATTTAACTGAAATAGACGGTTATAACAGAAAATTCATTGTTTGGGTGGTCCATCAAGAGTTAGCTGGATCATGTGGACCGACTGGATCAATGTTTTTTAACTGTCGATGCATGCAATATCGGCCTTAAAATGTGCCATCCGGACCGTCCAATATGTAGTTCAAGCCTTGGATAAAATCCGCACACAAATTCATTCGTTTAGATACCTGTAAGCTTATGACTGGTGGACTTCTGTGGACATGCGTCTCACGTCCAAAAGCTTAGGCAACTGATCAAACAGTTGAGACAATCCAATAGACACAAATTTAGGCGGTGATCGACTCAAGAGATGACGTATCAAATGGACGGTCCAGATTTGATATTCTTTCACCATTTAAAGCATGATCATGCAGTGTCAGTATTTCTAATTCTACCCAACAATCTTCGGAGAGCTCATTGATCTGGACCTTTCAACTGTTGCCCTACCTTTCGGGCGGGCCACATTCCAAAAACGACATCAACACAATAATCATAGTGGTGCAATCTATAAAAAAAAGTTCTGAGGGGTAGTTAACCTCTACAAAGATCAGGCAATCGATCTGGTAGTTATAAGCATTAATTCGGACAGATTGAAAGGCTCTAATACCTACGGACGCGGATTTCCTGCGAAAGCCTTTCGCAGGAAGTTCCTGCGCAAGATTTTGTGTGGGGCCCACTACGATGTTTTTGAGAAATCCACTCCGTCCATCCGTTTTTAGACTTCATTTCAAGACATGCGACCAAAAATGAGGAGGATCAGGGACTCAATTGGGCCACACGAGAGGAAACTGTGGGGATTTAGTGACCACCGTTGAAGCATTTATATGGCCACAAAAGTTTTGTATCGGTTTAATTTCTTGTCTTTTTCACTTCATCTCCGTGAAAATGACCTTATAAACGGTTTAGATGGAATATAAACATCAAGGTGGATCCTGGGAAGGTTTCAATGGTAGGAATTCCTTTCCACACTGTTTCATTTAGTATGGCTCACTTGAGTTTTGGATCCTAATAATTTTCGGTCTCATGTCCTAAAATGAGTTCAAAAAACGGATGGACGGGTTGGATTTCTAACAAACTTCACAGTGGGCCCCATCCAGAATCCTTGCGCAGGAACTTCCTGCGAAAGGCTTTCGCAGGAAATCCGCATCCAATACCTACAGCCTACCTGCTATCCGATGAACGGTCCGGATTGGCATAAATACGATCGTGGATGGTGAACTTTAACAAAGTTCTCCAGCTTTTAGCAAGCCCTTTTTACCTTTTAACACCTCTCTCTTCGGGTAAACCAACTGGGTGCGGATTAGGTGTTGCCTGGGTAACAGCCAGGGGTGCACACGAGTCGGTTCGGTCCAGTGAAAAACAGTTCAGTTCCGGATTGGTTCCACGGTTCTGGGAGCAAAATGAGAGAGAGAGAGAGAGAGAGAGAGAGAGAGAGAGAGAGAGAATTTTAGACTTCGGATTGAAAGCTGTAATACCTTCAAGATATTGAGAAAGCTTCCATTTGAATTTGGATTTGGAAATTGTAGCCTTTCATTGAATTTTAGACTTCGGATTGAAAGTTGTAATACCTTCAAGATATTGAGAAAGCTTCCATTTGAATTGGGATTTGGAAATTGCAGCCTTTCATTTCTGAGAGAGATGGAGAGGGCCTTGAAAGGATGAGGATCGGAGCTGCATAGGGAGGTTCGCCGGCGCCACACGAATACTCTCTAGTCTTCTCAGGAAGCACAAGCATGCCTGAGATGCACTTCGCCGTGACCCACTTGTCGTACTGAAGAAGACCTAAAGGCCTGGCACCATGTTATGGAGTATGAAGGTGAGAGCGCTTACGTCGGTGTGGGCTTCCACACCCAGAGCTTGGGCACGGATTGCCTTGGGGGAGAGATAAAGAGAGAGAGGAAAATAGGGGCGGCAACAATCAGGATAAAGGATAGAGAGATTAGATATTTAGGGTTTTTTTTTTTTTAAGTAATGGTTCGGATCGACGGTTCGAGTCTACAGGGCCTTAAACCAGAACCGATCCGTATCTAATGGAACCAAAATCAGAACCAGTGCTCTCTGGAACCAGACCAAACCGGACCGATCCAACGGTTCCGGTCCGATTCCACGGTTCGATGTGCACCCCTAGTAATAGCTTAGTGGGTGTTACCCTTAACTTAGGGCCCACCTTGATCATATACTGTATATCCACTCCGTCCATTTGTTTTTCCAGGATATTTTAGAACATTTTTCTAAAAATTAAGCATATCCAAATCTCAGGTGGACCAGATCATAGGAAATAGTGATGATTGAACGGTCCCCATTAAAAACTTCCCAAGGCTCACTATAAGAAGATTTATAAACAGAAGATTTATAATGTTTATTAAAAAAAAAGGAAGCTTTTATAGCCAACAAAAAGCTTTTTAATGATCATTTACCACTTTTTTCACTGTGTGTTTCACCAGATATTTTAGATCTGCTTAAGTTTTTGGATAACGACCTTAAATGATCTGAAAAAAGGGATGGGCAGCGTGGATATGAAAAAGATTCATAAGGTGGGCCCCACACGGTAAGAGTAACACCCACTGAGCTGTTAACCGGGTAACAGCTAATCTGCCCCAACCAACTCGACGTATAACACAGACTTCTCATCTGGTCCGTTGCTTTAAAGACCCATCGGTTTCCATACTGATTATCCAGGTCGTCCAGCTGGTGTGCTAAGCAACCACAGAAGTTTCACACAAGCAGACAACGCTGTCCAGTCAACGGATAAGCACCAAATAAACGGTTGAAAACGAACCGTCAATGCACGCGGTCAACTGGGAAAATCCAAACATCTCATTGGTGCGGCTTCGGTGGATCCGGGGATCCACCGTGGTGAGTGGGATCCCTGACTTTGGGGCCCACCTTCATGTATTTTTCTTATATCCACTCCGTCCATACGTTTTTAAAACTTAATTTAGGCCATGATTCAAAAAATGAAGCAGATCCAAATCTCAGGTGGACCATAGTACAGGAAACAGTCATATTCGACCATTAAAATTTTCCTGTGCGCCATAAAAGTTTTGAATCAATCTAATATTTTTCTAGCCTTTTAATTGAGGTCTTTTTGACGTTATCAATAGGTTAGATGGTAAATAAAAATTCCGGTGCCCCCATGAAGTTTAGAATAGTGGGGTTCATTAACGATCGTTTCCTGTGGTGTGATCCACATAAGATGTTTATCTCCTTTATTTTTGGGATCGTGCAATAAAATGACCTTTAAAAATAGATTGACGGTGTCGATGTAATACCCATACATCAACGTGGACCCCACAGGGTCGGATCACCAGCGCATCCACCCAAAACTATGGTTCGATGAACATCCAACACACGTGTGATTTACTTAAACCCTAAAACTGTTGTGGCCAACACGTATGGATGCGACTATCGTGTAAACCAAAGAGCCCATGAAACCCAAAGCTCTGTGAGGCCCACTGCGATGTCCGTGTGACATCCTATCCGTCCAACGTGGATCAGCTATCTTAAAAGAGTGGCAGTGTGGCAGCAACCAAGCGATTATGCCCATCTGTTCGGTCACGTCACTTTGCGTGCCAGCCGTCGGATGGTTAGTACCATTGGCTAAGCATATGATTTTTGCATGAGGAACAGATTGACAGTGGGACCATATGATTCAATGTCTATGATCATTCCGTTTGTGTCATCAGGATAGGGTCCCATATGAGGCACGGTGGATATTGAGGCGAAGCAAAATCCGGGTGGAACCGCGAAACACCGAGTAACTCCGGCTATAGCGTTCTGAGTAAACTCCGTGGAACCACCGTAGATGTATCTCATCTATTGAGTTTATCCATATTACCAGATAATTTTAGCCCATTAGCTCAAAATTGAAACAAAATCAAAGCCCAAGTAGACAACATAACAGAAACAGTGGATACAATGCATCCACCGTTGGGGCCCACCTTGACGTATTTATTATGTATCCATGCCATCCTTCCATTTTTATTTTTATTTTCGAGATCATTTTAGGGCATTATCCTAAAAATAAAGCAGAACCAATTATCAGGTGGACCATACCATAAAAAACAATAGTGATTGACCTTTCTTACCATTAAAAACTTCTCAAACCTTGATGTTAGCGTGGTGTTTATTTAGCATCCAATCTGTTAATAAGGTCACATAAGCCTAGATAAGGGAAAAAACAAAAAACCAAATTTATGCTTGATCAAAACTTTTGTGGTTCATTAATGGTTAATAAACACTGTTTCTTATAGCATGGCCCACCTGAAAATTGAATCTGTTTAATTTTTCAAATAATGTTATAAAATTATCTGAAAAGACGGATGGACAGTGTGGATACATAATACATATATTATGGTAGGCCCCATGGTATGAGCCGCACCATCTTGGGTGAGGCTCTGGTATTACTTAATGGACTCTCCTGTCCGGAGATATTGATTTGTCAACCACCTTGCTGTTAAATACATGGATGAAAGGAATATACAAATATCAGCTTTATCCAAAACTTTTGCGACTCTGGTAAGTTTTGAAGTGTGTGCACTTAATACCAATTACCTTCGTTGGTTGCTATACTTAAGCTTTTGATATACTTTGATTATCAAAATGGGTGGATAACATAAGAATGTTTTCATACAAGCTATTTGATGTGTCTAACAATTGATAACAAAGTTTGCATGTAATGACATGCGAACCGATGCGCAGCTAAGTGTTTCTCTATATACAAAAGAAACTTATATTAGGATGCAATAGCATGCAAACGGGTGTGCAGCTGAACCGGTCCACACAGTTTACTCTATTTGCACCTAGCTGGAATCCTATTTAACCCTAAACTATGTGGGGCCCACTGTGATATCTGTGTTGTATCCACTCTGTTACGACTATCTCATACCATGTTAGGAGGTAATCTCAAAAATCACAACAGATTTGAACTTAAGTGAGCCACAATACAAGACACATCGGGATTGAATGCTCACCTTGGAAAGTTTAGAATCAGGCTGATATTTGTGTTGTCTCCTCTCTTCTCCTCCATGGGAATCACATTTTGAACAGGTTGGATAGCATTTAAACTTTATTGTGGGCCGACGAGGGTTTCCATAGTGGGAGTCTCTTTCCCGGTCCATTGAGTTTGGGATGACCTTTTGGAAGAGGGATTGGGTAGGCTCTGTGGGGCCAACGTGATGTATGAGTTTTATCCATACCGTTCATGCATTTTTCCATATCATTTTAGGGCATAAACCCAAAAATAAGACAGTTCCAAGGATCAAATGGACCACACAAGTGGGGATTAAACACCTATCATTGAAAACGTTTTTGTGGCAGCAGAAGTTTTGGTCAAGCATATATTTGTGTTTTCCCTTCATCCAGGTCTATGTGACCTTTTGATCAGGTTGGATATCAATTAACCATCACGGTGAGCCCCAGGAAGGTTTCAATAGTGCATGGCATTATCACTGATGCTTCATGTGGTGTGGTCACTTGAGCCTTGCATCTGGTTCGATTTTGGTCTTATACCCTAACATGATATGAAAAAATGGATGGACGGTGTGGATAAAATCCATACATCAAGATGACCCCTCAGAGCCCCTGCCCATCCCTAGTAGTACCCAATCCCCCTCCTACCATTTCTTTTACTCGTGTCTTAAAATGAGCTGGCGGACGTTTGGATGGATTGGATAACTGAAGATAATACTGACATCTAAGTGGTCCCCACAAAGCTTAGGGTTGAAGGAATTCCTGTGACCCGCCCCACCGTGATGTTTCTGTCATATCTTTTTGGACAGCTCATTTTAATAGCCCACATAGCATTGGATAACAAGGGAGGCCTGTAACCATCTGCCGACTCTATAGCTGGAAAAGCTCTGTACGCCTAGCATTATGTATATGTTTTATCCATGCCATTGATCCATTTGTCCAGATCATTTTTACAGCATTAACCCTGAAATGGAATAGATCAAAATCTCAGGTGGACCACACAACAAGAAACATTGGTGATTAAACGCCCATCATTAAATACTTCCAAAGGCTTACTATAATGTTTACTTGACATTCTAACTGCTGGTTAGGTCGCGGACTTAAATGAAGGGAAGACAAATATCAGCTTGATTCGAAATTTTCGGGCCCTCAGATGGTGGGTGTTCAATCACCATCAATGGTATGTTCTCCCAGAGATTTGGTTCTGCCTCAATTTTTGGAAGAGGATACGAATAAAACACATACATCATGGTGGGCCCACCAACAGCACAGTGCAGGCATGAGTGCAATGTGCCACAATACTCCATCCAAGTCCAGGAGACCCGGCTTGCAGCGATCCTTCACTACCGACGTTCAATGCTATAGAAGTTGTGGGCCCACCATTGTGTATGTGTTTTATTCACGGGTTCATCTATGTTTATAGCTCATTTTAGGGCATGAGCCAATAAATGAGGCAAATCCAAATCTCAGATGAACTACCATAGAAGAAACAAAGGTGATTGAACTCCTACCATTAGAAACTTCCGAAGGGGCACAAGTTTTGAATCAAATCAATGTGTTTTCCCTTCATTCAGATTATCTGTGTACTGGGTTTAATGGAAAATAAACATTGTTGGGGATTTGCCCTGTGGAATCACACAGATATACATCTAGGATAGCAATTTAATAGTAATAAGCAATCACAGAAGAACACAAAGTTTTAACGTGAAAAACCCTTACGTGAAAAAACCACGACACAAAGCGACAGAAATCCACTATGAAAAGAAAGTTACAAGAGAGAGGACTTACCCGATTCAAACAACCTTGAATCTTACCCTTGCTACACCCTTTGATAACCCTAGAACCCCTTTAGAAAGCTTTAGAATAATTTCTCATCCCCTCTAGAAAAAACCCTAGGGACCCCTATTTATAGTTTAGGCAATTTCCTTTCGCACCTTGCGAACTGACTCAAATTTTCGCAGTTCGCATCAGATTCGGAAACGAATCTGCGTAACTATAACTAGTCGAGCCGAGGCTACGACTGGTCGTAGGACCCTTACGACCGGTCGAGCAATCCCTACGACCGGTCGTGAATCCCGGACACCAAAGAAGAGAGCTCCCTGGACTTTGAGTCAAACGGGCTACGATCGGTCGAGACAACCCCTACGACCGGTCGTAGGCGGTGAAGACTTTCTGACAACAATCTCTACCAAGTCTTCAACCTTCAACCGTGTAGCACCTTGACCTTTCCTCTTATCTCTTCATCGCATCATAGCTTCAATCAACGCTTCTCGTGCACACTCCGTCCTTCTTTTACGCCATTGCCAAGCCTAGAGAAGTTGCGCACAACTTGAACTTCTCTGTAGGAACGACCTTGGTGAGCATGTCTGCTGGATTCACGCTGGTGTGTATCTTTTCCAATGTGACGCCTCCTTCCTCAAGCACCTGTTGGATAAAGTGGTGACGAATATCAATGTGTTTAGTACGTGAGTGATAAACAGAATTTTTAGCTAAATTGAAAGCGCTCTCGCTATCATAGTTAACCGGCGCGGCCTCCTGCTGAAGTCCCAACTGATTTATCATGCCTCTGAGCCAACCACCTTCTTTAAAAGCTTCCGTCACTGCCATATATTCTGCTTCGGTCGTGGAAAGAGCCACTACGGACTAAAGTTTCGACATTCAACTAATTACTCCACTCGATAATACAAACGAGTATCCTGAAGTAGATTTCTTGGAATCTATATTGTCTACGTAGTCAGAATCCACATACCCTACCAACTTTGTCCATGTTTTTTCAAAAGTTAAGACGTAGTCTTTCGTACCATGAATATATCGAAGTAGTCATTCCACCGCTTCCCAATGTTGCTTGCCGGGGTTTAACATGTATCTGTTGACAACACCGTCTACCTGTGAAATATCCGGTCTCGTACAGACCATGGCATACATTAAATTGTCAAGCATATTTGAATAAGGCACATGAGACATAACCTACTTTTTCTAATTGGATTTAGGACATTGTTCTAAGGAAAGCTTGAAGTGAGTCGCATGGGGAACGCTTACCGACTTTGCTGATCCATCCCATACTTGATCAATACCTTTTCAAGGTATTCTGCCTGTGATAACCAAAGCCTGCTCCTCTTCCTGTCTTTATGAATATCTATGCCGAGAACCCTCTTTGCAGCCCCCAGATCTTTCATCTCGAATGTCTCTGATAACTGAGTCTTCAGTACGTTGATTTCAGACATATCATGATAGGCGATCAACATACAGTACTAGGATGATGAATTTTTCATCACTCACTGTCTTGTAATAGACACAGTGATCGTATTCACTTCGAGTAAATTTCTGACTCACCGTGAAAGAATCAAATTTTTTATACCACTGCCAAGGCGACTATTTCAGGCCGTACAACGACCTCATTAACCTGTAAACCTTTTTCTCTACCCCTTTAACTTCGTAGCCCTCTAGTTACTTCATGTAGATCTGCTCTTTCAATTCCCCATGCAGGAATGCAGTCTTCACATCCATCTGTTTTAGCTTGAGATCGTATTGGGCAACCAGCACCAACACGAATCTGATAGATACCTTCTTAACTACTAACGCGAATATCTCTGTGAAGTCGATTCCTTCTCTCTGAGCATAATCCTTCGCTACTAACCTTGCTTTGTATCTATCATGTTTTCTTTTGAATAACCACTTGTATCTGATCGCTTTTAGGCCCACCAGAAGCTCCACCAGATCTCATGTATGATTTTTGTGCAATGAGTCCATCTCATCATCCATCGCCGCCTTCCACTTTTCTGCATCAGGCTCACCAAGAGCCTCCTGAATAGTAGACGGGTCCCCCTCATCTGTAACGAGGGCATATGCAATATTAGAGTCGTCCTTGTATCTTGCCGGTAACCTGCGATCATGTGGTGGGTTCTTTCTCACAGGTGGCTGCTCCACCTGACCTTATACCTCTGTCTTCGCATCTGTCTCTGCCTGTGTATCAGCTATATCAATTTAGACGTCTACGATCACTCTTTCCGGTTCCTCTTGCTTCCTTTGATCATTCTTGCGAAATAGGGAGCTTTCATCAAATTTGACGTCACGGCTAGTGATGACCTTACGTGTGACTTTGTCAAATAACTTATAACATTTCACACCAATACCATAGCCAATAAAGATATACTTTTTGGCTCTATGGTTTAGCTTATCTCTCTTAACTGATGGTACATGAGAGTAAGCCTCACAGCCAAATATGCGTAGGCCTAAGTAGTCGATTTTCTGACTACTCCATACTTCCTTTGAGATTTTACATTTAATTGCTGTTGAAAGAGACCGGTTCACCAAATAGCAAGCCGTGTTAACGGCCTCAGTCCATAGGTCCTTACCCAATGCAGCCTCACTTAACATGCATTTAGCCCTCTCCAGGAGAGTTCGATTCATTCGCTCAGCCACACCGTTTTGCTCAGGCGTGTGGCGCACTGTATTGTGCCTGATGATCCCTTCATCTTTGCAATAATCATTAAACTCAATGGAAGTGAATTCTCCACCATTGTCAGTCCTTAAAACCTTTATTTTCTGCCCTGATTGTTTTTCTACCATTGCCTTCCATTGCTTGAATATGGTAAAAACTTCAGATTTACGTTTCATGAAGTAAACCCAAACTTTCCTGGAGCGGTCGTCAATGAATGAAACAAACCATGACAACCCCCCAATGGAAACTTCTGGCGATGCCCCCCATACGTCAGAGTGCACATAATCAAGCACTCCCTTACAAATATATTTTCCAGATTTAAAAAACAGTTTAAATTGTTTACTATATATACAATACTCACATATATCTAAATCAGAATTTTTAAAAACTGGAATCAAACACCGATTAGAAAGTACCTTCATGCCCCGCTCGCTCATGTGGCCCAGACGAGCATGCCACATACGTAAAGACGTAGAATCTGCAATAGCTGCTGCCGTTCCACCTTCGAAAGTGCTCCCAATCAACCTGTAAAGGTTTCCATACCTCTGTGCTCTCATAACCACGAGTGCCCCTTTTGAAACTTTAAGGAAACCATCAATACCAGTGAACTTGCACCCTATAGCCTCGAGTGTACCGAGAGAAATTAGACTTTTCTTCACATCAGGAACGTGCCTGACGTCAGTCAAGGTATGCTCCATCCCATTAAACATCTTGATACTCATTATGCCAATAGCCACAACATTACAGGCATTGTCATTGCCCATAAAACCTGTCCACCATCGCATTCCTTATAACTGGCGAACCAACTCCGATGAAGAGTCATGTGATAAGATGCTCTTATGTCAAGTATCCACTCGTCTTTATGATTGTCGTATAAGTGACCAATCATGGAAACAGACAGAACATCACCACCACTTGATTCTTCATCAGATGTGACCACATTGGCCTCCTTGGAAGAAGCCGCTGAATTTTCTTTCTTCGTTTTAGGATTTCTACAATCATTTTTCATGTGTCCAGACAACCCACAATTCCAACACTTTAATTTTCCTTTGCCCTTGCCTTTGGATTTGGATCTAGGTTTTGAGGATCCTGTACCTCTCTAAGAATCTCTGCCCCTCGTAATCAGTGCATCGGAAGATGCCCCCATATCACCGTTTAACTTTCTCATAGCCTTCCCTTGAAGGGCTAGGATGACGGTGTCAACACTTAGGGTTTTATTTGCTATGCACATGTGTCCCTAAAAGACTCATATGATGCAAGAAGAGAATTCAACAATATACGTGTCTGTTCCTCATCTTTGACCACTTCCTCCATATCTAGCAATTTGCATATTAATTTATTAAAGTTGCTGATATAGGCTTCTAGTTCTCTACCCTCTGCCATCTTGAAGGAATAAAACTGTAGCTTCAAGCGTAGGCGATTTTCAGAGGACTTCTTTGCATAGATTTTCTCTAACTTCGCCCACAAACCAGCTGCAGTTTTCTCCCTTAAAACATTATAGAGAACCTCATCCGTGAGACATAAACGAATAGAGGCTAAAGCATTGCTATCAAGGTTTTCCCATTCATCATCTTTCATGGTAGATTTTCGCTCCTCAAGAGCCTTAATCTCGCCTTGCTTGGTTAACAGGCTAATCATCTTAACCTTCCATAACTCAAAATTATTTTTGCCTGAGTACTTCTCAATATCAAACTTGTCGTTTCCCATTATTACTAATCCTGCAGATTCAGATTTGTGCCCCAACGATTGCTCTGATACCACTTGTTGGGGATTTGCTCCACGGAATCAGACAAATCTAGATCTAGGATAGTAATTCAATAGTAACAAGCAATCACAGAAGAACACAAAGTTTTAATGTGGAAAACCCTTACGGGAAAAAAAACATGGCACAAAGCGACAGAAATCCACTATGAAAATAAAGTTACAAGAGAGAGGACTTACCCGATTCAAAGAACCTTGAATCTTACCATTGCTACACCCTTTGATAACCCTAGAACCCCTTTGGAAAGCTTTAGAATAATTTCCCATCCCCTCTAGAAAAAACCCTAGGGACCCTTATTTATAGTTTAGGCAACTTCCTTTCGCACCTTGCGAAAGACCGACTCAAATTTTCGCAATCCGCATTAGATTCAGAAGCGAATCTGCGTAATTACGACTAGTCGAGCCGAGGCTACGACTGGTCATAGGACCCCTATGACCGGTCGAGCAATCCCTACGATCGGTCGTGAATCCCGGATACCAAAGAAGAGAGCTCCCTGGACTTTAAGTCGAGCGGGCTACGACAGGTCGAGACGACCCCTACGATCGGTCGAGCAATCCCTACGACCTGTCGTATGCAGTGAAGACTTTCTAACAACAAACATTATAGTATGCCTAAGAGTGTTTTTAATGGTGAGCATTCAATCACCATTGTTTCCTGTGGTCTACTTGAGATTTGGACCTGCCTCATTTTTTCCTCTTGCACTAATTAACATCGGTTATATGGATAAACGGTGTAGATAAGACACATACATTATGGTAGGGCCCACAATACTTTTTCCATGCACCTTCCTCGACCGTATGGGATCACTGCTAGTCCAAGTCAGCGAGTAACAAACTCAAATTGCCTAGTGGAGCACACAACATTGATGTTGCCACCTACATCGGCACCACATTGATGTAGTGCGGGTTGCGGACACCAAGATGGATTAAAGAAGGCCCTATCTGAGGAGGTAGAAATGATTCAAACCATCAAAACTTAAAACTAGTCATATCTCGCAAATCAGGATGAGTTTTTGTACATATCATATATGATTTTGGGGTAAGATAAGCTACTTTAGCCAACTAACCTATTACATCAAGTTACCGATGCTGGATTTGTGAGATTCCATCAAATCAATAGTCAAAAGTTCCATTTAATTTCATTTTTACTTTAAATAGCAAGTTTTAGTCCAAGTATATTTAATTTTGGTTTAATTATAAATAGCAAATTTTAGCCGAGTATAACTTTTGATCCTTTGAGCTATAGGAGTTTTGCCCAACATGACAAGGGCTTAGAAAAGTTAGAAGGTCAAGGTAACTAGGCCAAATTTAACACTTACTATTTTTTGTCGAAAACTATGAAGTGCAATAAGAAAGTTTACTATTTGTAGTAACTCATGTTTTTAGGGTGTTTGAGTTTAAAATTCTTTTTTAAGTTTGAACTCATTATTTAAAGGATTGTAATTTCTTTTTTTATATGTTAATCAATTTATTTCGAATTTATTAAAAATTATTTATACTTTTATCTCCCACGGTTCTAAGAAAGTTTTATGAAGAGTCCAAAGAGCATCGTGGATTTGAAATAGATATCCCCTGAGGAAGCCGGTGAACGACCTCATCATGTCCCTCCCTACATCACACATGCTTCTGGAAAAGCTCTACAAGCCCTGGGCCCACGATGATATATGTTTTATTCATGTCGTCCATCCATTTTGCTAGGTCATTTTATGGCATGAGCCCAAAATACTTAAATGAAATGTAATAATGGATAATGGATGTGGATATAAAATTAGGGTTGTACATGAACCGAGTTAGATTGGTTAGCTCGCTCGACTTGGCTCCAAAAAGCTTGATTCGACTCGGTTTAAAATTGAGTTCGAGTCGTGTCGAGCTGATTTTTTGAGCCCGAAAAAGTTTCGAACCGAGTTCGAGCTTGCCTGAGCTCGACTCAACTCGGATCGAACCCCAACTCGAATCAAACTCGGATCAAACCAGTTCAGTGGCTCAGTTACTTTAATATTGATGTTGCTCACCAAGTGTTTGATGAAATGACTCAACGAAGTGTTGGCTGATGGTAATGAAGGTATGTATATGAAACAAATACCATTTTTATCTTGATTTTGATGTTGCTTATAAGGTGTTTGATGAAATACCTTTAAACAGCTGCTGTTGTTTTACATACAGTAAGATATTGAAAGTACACTCCATATGTTTTTGAAAATGCCACACAGGCTTGATCTTAGCTCAAACTAGCTCAAGTTACTGATCAAACTGAGCCGAGCTGGCCAGTCAAGCTAGAGAATCGAGCTGAGTTCAAGCTGGGGTCAGCTAGCAGGCGAGCCGAGTGGAGCCATTTCAAGCTCAACTTGGTTCAACTCGTGTACACATCTATATAAAACACATACATCATGGTGGGCCATGGTGCTTTTCTAGCACCAGCGGGAGGGGGGTTTCAAAACCAATCTACGATTCTGAATAGGCTGATTACAAACTCGGATTGGGTAGTAGAGTGCACAACATTTATGTCGGCACTATGTTGCTGAAAAAGATCACTCTCGGCCTCACCATGATGTATGTGTTTTATCAACTCCGTCCATTCATTTTACTACAATCCTTAAAATGAGGCAAATCCAAATCTCAGGTGGACCACATTGTAGTTGTGATTGGACGTCCACCGTTAAAACTTTCCAAAACTTATAAAAAATTTGGATCAACAAGATATTTGTGTTTTCCCTTCATCAGGCTTGTGTGACCTGGTCAACATGTTGGAATGCAAATTTTTTAACGGTAAGATTTTTATCACCACTCTTCAAATGGTCCACGTGAGATTTAGATCCAACTCATGCTTCACCATGAGTTGGGAAACGATGAAGTGCTGGATAAAACACATACATCGCAGTGAGAACACAGCGATTTTTCAGCACCTACGTCGGCAGCAGACGGGTCACTACCGAATCTGACTCGGTAAGGACGCGCTTGGACGGAAGCAAGATGGGGCGGAGGACACGTGGGTGCATCACGTGTCCTAGGTTTCGCCTTCACGTGACGCCCATTGGCTTTCTTGTCCGTTTCTGCCACGATAACACAAATTCTTCTTCCACATTCGCTCTGGATAAATACCAATGCGATTTGTGAGACACGTGTCAATGTGGTACACTTTTAAGATCAGGTCCGTTCATAAGATGGGGCCCACAATTATATTCCATTTAAAATCCAATCGTATGGTTGGGCTGATGTGTACCAAAAAAGGAGCACTAAAATAAGATGAACGGCGATTTATGTTCATGCACATGTGTGGGCCACATGATGAGTGGATCAGATTAATCTTAAAGCTAGATCATGTTCATGGTGGGCCCTACTTTTCATGGTTTCCAGCATTTCCATGTCTGCTCTGCCTTTATAGTCACTACTCGCATGAATCGGCTTACTTCGCCGAGAGAAGAGAGAGCGAAAATTCTTCTATCCGTCACTTTCCTCCAATTACCCCCAAAATTGACCGTTGACTATTTTATTTTTATTTTTATTTTTATTTTTCTGATGGCTATCAGATGAATACGATGTACTAACAGGTGGAACTTCGTAGACATAAGCCATCCATGGTAAGTCCAGTGTATGGATGGACACGATAGACGGCCTAGATTGTTTTTCAATATTTGGGTCCACCTGTAACAACAAAGATAGCTGACTTCACGTAAATGGGGCCCACTACACGTAACCAATCATGATATAAAAAGGTTTTGCGGGGCATATTAGGAATAAATAACATAAGTTTTATTCAAATTTATGAAGTTGTAAACCAGTGGGGACGTCTGAGTTTGTACAGATGGGGTCCATTGTTTGGTGATCCAGACCGTCAATCTGATGAAGCCAAGATAGACCGACAAAACCCAAAAATCTCCCAGATTGGAAGACCCTATACATCTGGTTTTTGGCTCTTCATACGTTGAAGAGACTTGGCCAAATTCTATTTATTTCTGTCTTTGTTCATTTATAGTGAGGCCCATCAGATCAACGGTATGGATGGCCGAAGCAGGCATCCCTCTGTTACAAACATGGTGCTGGAGGAGACTATACATGTCTTTGGTCAGATCATTCCACTGTTGTAATTTTATATGCAAAGATAAGATGAAAAATGACACGTGACTCTTATTAGATGGTCTTGTCGGGCAGGCCCACCACAAGATTTTAAGGACCAATGAGAGAACAGAATCTGATGTGGTGGGGTCCAGTGTAACAACTAAAAACCAAAGTAAATCAGCTATCTGCGTCTTGGCACTGTAGTAACTGAAATAAACTGCCACTTCGACATTGTCATGGTTCATGTTGGGCTAGAAATCTATGATAGTTCATCATCATTTAGAAAATGGTGGTGATTCATGCTTCTCACAATTTGCACTCATTAGGACCGTCCAAATTGTGGGACACATTGCGAATGGAGCATTTCTCTAAAATCACATTGATTAAGCAATCCTTCTCATCCAATTGATGGTTGCAAAATGGATGGTTAAAGTGTAATACTGAATGGTCAAGAGTCCAAGGGCTAGATCAGATTGTTACTATCATCTTCTTAGTGAATTTTTTTAGTGTTCCATTCTTAATCAGACCAGCAATTTGGACGATCTGGATTGCAGTACGACAATGCCAGGTGTAAGTTGAAGAGTCACCACATCTTTAAAATGATTGTGAACTGTTTCTTATAGTAATCAGACTGTTATAAGAAGAAATGTGTGCACTCAATTAGTTGGATTGGATGACGTGTCACTCCCAGATTGGATCATCTCATGCCACATCATCAAATCCATGCTAACGTGTCTTCCATGTGGAATTGCAAAAAAAAAAAAAAAAACACAGCTGTTAAAGAAAACCACACTATTACACTGCTGAAAAAGCCAGTGAAATTACATAGGCAAGCCACACACAGAAATACATAAGAGAAGTAGAGAAAGTGACACACAAAACACACATTTGCAAACCATAAGATGAACATGAAGAAAAATGGAAGATGGCCCACTAGATGGTGGGCCATATGTTTCCATCTCTCTTCATTTGGATACGAAATCTACATATCCCTAACCTCGAAAACGTTAGAATTCTTGACGACGATGTCGTACATGTGGACGGATTTGAACTTGGAGAAATCCTTAGGGAGGGAGATGAGATCCACTGATGATTGCTTGTGGTATTGGAGGAGGTCGGGGTTGTCATAGTACCTCTCCCACCCGAGTGCAGCGAGCTTGCGCTCAAGTGATGAATAGGATTTGATCACCTCATTGGTTGGTAGGTGGACCAACACCTTGCGCCGGGCATTGCTCGTGTCTGTCGCCGGGTTCTCGACGAGGCGGATCACACCATTGTTGAATACCCAAACCCCAGACATTTTTTTTATATATTAGTTTAGTTATACTTAGGAGAGAGAGAGAGAGAGAGAGAGAGAGAGAGAGAGAGAGAGAGAGAGAGAGAGAGAGAGAGAGAGAGAGAGAGAGAGAGAAGAGTGTGTATGAAGGTGATGGAGAGGGAAGGAGGGTGGAGGGGTATATATACATGGGAGATTTGGATGAAAAGAGAAAAAAGATCTTTTGGGTGAGGGCTTAAAGGCACGTTTGTGACAGTGTTTGGTTTTGGCATGGATGATGTGGGGGCCATGTTTGGGTGAGCATGGGGAGAGGGGTACAAGGATGCTGTCTGGGTTATGTCTGATTGACACGTACAGGTCGTGGGGCTGGATTGAAGAGAATCCAGACCATGGGCTGTGGCCCACTAAGAGGATGGGGCTGGACTTCCAAAGTCAATACTCAAGATAAGTATTTTGTACTCTCTCTCTCTCTCTCTCTCTCTCTCTCTCTCTCTCTCTCTCTCTCTCTCTCTCTCTCTCTCCAATTATGCTCCTGAATAGAGAAAGGAAATAACTACTCAAACTAATGGCCATCCAAATCCTACTCTCTCATACATACCAATACGTTTGCACGTGCAAAATGCAGGTCATCCATTCAATGGACTCTAATTGCATGTCTGCGTGTCTTTACGTAATTTCCACAAAAAAAAAAAAAAAAAAAAGAAAAAAAAAGAAAAAGAAAGTAAAATCATTTCGTAAAAAAGTAAATAATAAAAATAAAACTAACTATATATTTTATTGTTGTTGTTGATATCTCAAATATGAAAATCAATGGATCTGTCGATGTCATCGACAGACACCCTGATGCAATTGAGCATACTTTGAAGCATTCAAATAGATTTTGATACCATCAAAGTACGCTTGATGCCATCGGAAAAATTCAGAAAATTCATGTTCTGTAGCTGGAATATTTTGATTTTTTCTCGATGCCATTGGCAATCTTCCGATGCCATTCAAGTCTCATCGAAGGAGTTATCGAGTGCTCGTATAGAATTGCGTGAGGGATTTGTTTCTGATTTCAATTGCAATTCTTATAGAGGCTATATACATGGGTGTAATTGAAATGTGGGAGTATGAAAAGGTCTTTTTAATTCATTTCTAGGGTTTGCAAGAGCATGACTAAGGGAGATTCGAGGCTTTTGTTCGAATTGGGTAATCTCTGTCTCTTGTAATTTTCTACTTTCATAGTGTAATACTATAACTTTGTGCCCTGGTGTTTTGCTGCAAAGGTTTTTCCATATAAAATTTAGTTTGTTAGTGTTCGAACTTGGTTAAGCGATTAGAGTTCTTTACTTAATTCATCTCTACATGGTTTCCCCAACAATTATCATGATAGTTACCTCACCATTGCCTTTTTAATATTTTTCTGAAAAAACAACGTTCAAACCAATCAACATAATAATCATTGGATATCATAATTTTCCATATTCCCTATTCTACAAGGGTTTTCCATGTTAACATCTTTTATTCTCTTTAATTGGATATTACTTAGATGAAGAAAATAACCAAGTAGAAATTTACCAACCCACATAGGTGGGCCTACCAGATAAAAAGGATCCAGCCAGATTTTGGGATGACAGCATAAAATGATCGGGGCCCACCTTATGATGGACCTCACTGTGTATGGACCTCACTGTGGATGGAGTATGACCTAAAAAAATTCTAGATTGAATGATTTAACCATCTAATCGATGACAGTTATTTAAGTTGCATTCTATGTCTTTTCCCTAACCATTTGTTTTTAGATCTCTTATCCCACGGTTAGAACAGTGTAATCTGACAGAATTTTTTAGGCACCATCCATCTATTGCAGACTACTTTGAAATCAACGGTGATCCGTATAAGGTCCCTTGGCACATCAGAAACCTATCCCTCTATCAACCTTAGCCATGTTCATCACTAGTTCACCTATTCAAATATTGCAAGCAAAGTCAAAAATAATAATAATAAATAAATAAATAAATAAATAAAAACGGTCAAAAAATTCAATGGAATTATAGAACTTTTATTTTTTAATTTTCCTTTATCTGGGTTCATCCAAAATCAGCGGTTCAAAGTTGATGGTGGTCCTGATTCATCCCTAAAGCTAGGCTGATACTAGTGTCCAAGGAAAGTTGATACATCCAGTCTATCTTTTGGGGATACATATCACAGGGCCATGGCTATTGTGTTCATACCTTGTTCCTCTTTCTCTCAACCATGGTGTCCCAATGACGTGGACATATCAAGACCATGGTAGATGAAGTCTTCGCCAGCCATCTCCCGATAACAGCCCGTTCTGCTGAATTTTCCACGATTGCTGTAAATGTAAGTGGACCACTTAGAGTATTTCCCATTCACTTTGTCCAATAGAATCTTTCCTCGTCATACATCAATAACCATTAACTTCATAGGCATCCGATGAATAGAGAAGCATGGAAATTAATATAAATTATTGTTTCTTTAACTTTATAAATTTTTTTATAGAAATGTTAAAAGGTCAAGGATCAAATTTAAAAAAGAGTTATCTTTTACAACTGTGAAAATGGACATTTAATTTTATTTTTTTTTCTTATGAAATTGACATCCATGATTTTATAGGAAAACCTTGGGAATGAAATATCCATTTTTGTAGCTGCTACTTTTCTTCTTAGATGGGAGAAGTAGATGTCTATGGAAATTGAATTTCTTTTCCAAGGTTTTTAATGTTCCCTCATTGAATTAAATATTAATCCACAGACAAATAAGCATCAATCAATATTAGATTTTTGCAATCAATTTGATGGAAGGCATGGGTTAGGTCATTGGCAAAACCCTCCTCGTGGGCCCCAAATTCATGGGTTCCGCCTCCTCGTAGGCTCAAAATTTATAAGTTTCACCTCACACGGGCGTCAAATACATGAGTTCCGTGGGCCACCCACCCCGAGTGTACCCCTGCGTCCCACAGGCCACCCGACTTGAGCCAGTGTGAAAATGCCCTCGCATTAATGGGACACATAGGTTCAGTTCGAGATTCGAGCTTTCTATAATGCTTAGATATTCTGCATAAAAAATCAGATTATTTCATACTTTAAAAAAGCAAACCCAATGTTATTGTTTTTTTTTGTGTTTTTTTTGTCTAGCTAGCCATTCACTTTCTTTCATAATGTCGTGGCTCACTTGATGTGTGCAATGGCCTGATGACTTTTATGCTAGAAGATCTAAATAGTGCAGCTCACCTCATGAAAAGATCATACCTTACACAAGTGCCACATTGGAACATATGCTACGTGTGTGGATGTGTACGGCTCCCACTGGTTTGTGGAATTAGCAAACTACCTGCTGTTTGCTTGTTGCTACTGCCACTAGTAAGTACTAACATGTTTCACAGGGGAACGGCCGATTGGCTACTCCCCCTAACACCAGCCAATGGCTGGTGGTCGGTGCTATGTGGGCCCCACCATGATGTATGTTTTTCATCCATTCCATCCATCTGTTTTTACAGATCATTTTACGATATGAGGCAAAAAATTAGGTACATCCAAATCTCAAGTGGACCACATTACAGGAAACAGTGTTGAAGGAGGGTAGACCATTAAAAACATTTTGGGGGCCATAAATGTTTTGGATCAAGCTGATATTTGTTTTTTCTCTTCATTTGGGCCTGTATGACCTAATCAACAGATTGGATGTCAAATAAACAGTATAGTGGGCCTTAGGAGGATTTTAATGGTTGATATCCAATCACTATTGTTTTCATGTGGTGTGGTCCACCTGAGATATATATCCCTCTCATTTTTGGGATTAAGCAATAAAATGATCTGTAAAAATGGATGAACGGAATGGATGAAACACATACATCATGGTGGGGCCCACAGAGCACCGACCATCAGCCACGAAGCTGGTGTCATGGGGAGTAGCCAATCCGTTTCCGTTTCACAGCTACTACAGCCATTGTAGCTGCCAGTATGGCTGTTGTAGTTATTCTTGCTGATGCAACTAGTACAGTATTCCGTGTAATGTTGTCACCAATGTTGTGACTTGAAGCTGCAAAACACTATCGTAGCTGCAACACACAACTATCTTGCTACTACGACGGATGCTTATTGTTGCTACTTTTCACTACAACATTTCACCACGTCGACTGGTAGATAGTGAAGTGCGAGGATTATTTCAAATGTCGACTCTTGCTAGAGGAACTGTAGGGTACTGATGTGCCATGTGGGTTATGGTGGGACCCAAGGTTGTATGATCCAGGCCATTAATGTGACCAACCACAGTGGATTGGAGATGCCCAAAAAAAAAAAAATTCCGGATTTGAATGCATCAACAATCCAATCCATGGCCGTTTTTTAAAAATGTTTATGTGACTCAATCTCAACTGTCTATTTGTATGTCACTGATTGAAGGGTTTGGATCTTCGGGCGGTAGGGAATTTTTAAAGAATTACCTATCCATGTGGAGTCATTTCAGATGAACAGTATCGATCACCAAACCATGGGCCCACTTGCACAAACACGACACATGGGCAGGAGATTAAGATCCTGATGATCAGCACCATGTGTAAGGAGGGAACCCAAAAAAATAAAAAATAAATAAAAAAAAGACCCAAAAGCAAATTCAATGTGGATAGTGATGAGGACTTTGTGTTGGAATCAAATTCGATTACCCAAGCAAGATTCCATGTCCAACTAGGACTCCTAATGCTTCGATGAAGGATTTTTTTTTTTTTTTCGGATCAAATACTCATCACACGTGCAACGACATGGCCCATCAGCACACGCCCCTTTGTTTTGTTTTTCTACCTTTTCTTGGTATTTTAAAAGCTATAGAGGGAATCTTGTGGGGGCTATTCCCTTATCAGGCCACAACTTTTGCAACAGGCTTTCTTTTGTGCTGATTCAAGTGAGAGAAAGGTGGGGCCCACTTCAGTGGGGGAGCATCCCTTAGAATAGCTATTGGAAGCCCACCCACTCACCCGTGGCATGCGTGCCAGATCCGGGCCGTTCACCATGCGGGCCTCATTGTGATGCCCAGAAATCAGGTCGGCCTGATCATCATGGTCCAAGCATTGAAAGTGAATGTGAAGTTTGGAGCGGATTAGCTGTAACCCGGGTAACATCTTAGTGCGTGTTACCCTAACTGTGTGGAGGCCACCTTGATGTATTTTTTGTATATCCACGCCATACATATGTTTTAACATCTCATTTTAGGTCATGATCCCAAACCTTAAGAATACCCAAATCTCAGGTGGGCCATACCACTAGAAACAATGATGAATGACTGTTAAAAATCTTTTGTGGACTACAAAAATTTTGGATCAAGCTGATATTTTTATTTTCCCTTCATCCAGGTCTTCTTGACATTATCAACAGGTTGGATGGAAAATAAACATTATGAAAACCTTATGATGGACCCTTTGAAAATTTTAATTGTAAGGCACTCAATCACCAATGTTTCTTGTGGTGATGTCCACCTGAGATTTGGATCTACTTAATTTTTCGGACCACATCCTAAATTAGGCTGGAGAAACGGATGGACGGCTTGGATATACAAGACATCATCAAGGTGGGCCCCACTGTAAGGACAACACCCACTAAGGTGTTACCTAGGTAACACCTAATCCACTCCCATCTAAGTTGATCCAACTGATTGCCAGATTGGCCTGATTGCTTTGTTTAAGAAATACACGGTGGGCCACGTCAGATGAATGGTTCGGCTCTTGCTGAAAGGTGCCACGTTGACATGTGTGGGTAGAGTACGATTTGGATGGCTACTCGCGCAAGTAAAGCCTTTCATCCCATCACAAGACTAGAAAAGCCAAAAATCAAGTCCTATCCTTTAACAAGGAAAGATACTCACAGCAACTGATTTTCTTTTGATAAGTATCACGGAATGTTAATAGAAATGCCACCGTGATGTGCGCTCCACGTAAGTTTGTGAAGTGTGGTCCCCCACCATACACGTGGCAAAGATTTGTATGGAGATCGAGACCCATGGAAGACCATAGTACTAAGTAAATGTTCTTGGACAATCTTCACCATTCGATCATTGTGAGCTTTTTACTGTTAAATATGGACCGTTGTTCTTCTTTTCCCTGAGTTTGAATTAACCATCCAGTTTAAGTCATTAATCCAACGAATATCATAGTCCGGAAGTCCTATTTTTTATATGGATCATCCATATAATGTCCCACTCAATCAATGGTCCCGATCATGATACGCTGTGTGACATATGAGGTGGAGTTTCTGGTGCATGCTCATGGAATCATGTAGTGCGCGTACCACTGCAACGTACCGTAATCATTTAAATGGTACTTTTTAGTTTACAAAGGTTTCTCACGTAAAGTTAATTTATTCTCGCTAACGCTATAGGCATTTGCTAGAATACATCGCGATGTATTAGTATATGATATCTACGGACTGTAGGCTTTGGATCTGGAATCACCTTTCAATGATCCAAACCGTTTATAAGATGCGTCTCAACTATAATGGGTGATTGATAAAATCTTAAGTTGGAAATTTTTAAACGTTTGGGCATTTGAGTCCTTCTATTCGAATGTGAACGGTTTACTTAATTTTGAGTAATTGAAGGGTTAAAATATTTTAATAGGATTTTTTTTTCATGGGAATTGCCAATGCTTGGTGAGGATGGCCTAACCTTTGGACAATCGAACGGTTTGGATAATTGTAAAGGATCTAGATCAAACTACTAAAAGTCTGAACGGATGGTATTGCAGTACATCACGATGTCTTCTAGCAAACTCGTTGCATTCCAGCGAACCTTTCAAGTACCAACCCAAAGAATATGGTTTAAGTAGAAAATACATTATTAGAGTAATTTACACAAAACCAAGGCCCACATGCACATACAAGGCAGCCCATCTATACACCACCACAGGCACCAATCTAGCACATAAGCCCAAGATCCAAGTGGCCCATTAGGAGGGTCCCACAGCGTTGCCCTATCCCAAAAAAATCTGGCCATACCATTCATCAGGTTGACGACAATGTTCGGAACAAATCAAGCCCTTATCCTTCATTGAACACTGTGACCTACTTGATGAGTCAGCTGGCCCGAACTTTGGGACTGATCATCTCCGTGGTGGGACCCACCTGATGGACGGATTGGATCATGTACATAAATACTAGGTTGGCAAATATTGGGGGCGTGTAGATCAGCTGGATTATAATGGGGAAATAGGCTTAGCAAAGCTAGTTATGATTATTATTCCTAAGTAAGATTAAGAAGCTTAATGATGATATTAGTGAAGGTGAGTTCCAAACAAGGAGAATAAAGACCCAAACACTTATAGTATATTGTAGGATCAATTCCCTCAAGCTAAGCTTCTTCTCTTTTTCATAATCTAATAGATTTTTTTTCTCAAGGGACCCAATTGCATGCATTGACAATATGGTTGGTTAGATCCCACGTTCATGTCACCACATGAGTAGATGCAGGGGGGGCGTGCTATCAGTTGCTCCGTACGATATGGAAAGCCTGGCCCAAAATCGGGCTGGCCCACTTGGTTGGCAGGTGGCTACAATGTGTGTAACAAATGGATGGCTGAAATTAACCTACCAGGTCTATTTTCGCTGTCTACTTGTTTCATGTGTTGTGGCCGATTGGATGGCTGGACCAGCTAGTTTCTTTGGTCGAGTCAACTGCATGGAGAGGCCCATATAGTGGACGGCTTAGATCTGTCACGCGTGTACCTTGTTGGGAAATATCTGTGTGTATCCGGACTAGCACATACCGTGCATGGAATTGAGAGAGAGAATGCTGCCTGGAGAGAATGTTAGGAAAGCAAGAGTGGGAATATAAAATCGTTATTCTCTTAATTGCTTCTCTAAACAAGTAATTACAATAGAACAGAATGTTCTAATTTTAGCCCATTGTCATTGATGATGATGTTGTTGTTGTTGCGGCTGATGCTGTGTTCCATACGCAACTGGGTGTGGCAATGGGCTGAGTCTGGGTTGGAGCCACTATAAGGTCCATGGGCCTACCAAGCAGGCCCAAGCTCAAAATTAGAAATTTTATTAAAATGGGATCCATTTTTAAAAATAAATTTCAAAAGGAGATTTAAAAAAAATGAGCCAGTTAATGTTTTACTATAGTTGTTAGAGCAATCTACTTTTTCTAAAAAAATCTTGTGGCTAAGGGCGGTGATTTGTCAATTCAGTGGTAATTTTGGAGGTAATGCTTGATAGGTGTGCCATATTAAAATGGATTCCAAAGTAATAAATGTGGACAATAGCATCTCTTTGGATGCAATAAAGTCTCTCTTCATAATATATATATATATATATATATATATATAGAGAGAGAGAGAGAGAGAGAGAGAGAGAGAGAGAGAGAGAGAGAGAGAGGAATGCTTACCTGCCACAAGTTCTAATGAGTTTTCATGAGAACTTTTTAGAACTCATCTCCCATTATGTAAGCCCAAAATCTCAACCTTCCATGTGATACATAACCTTATGAAATTCTCAAGGCTCAACTTTCACTCTGATCCAAAATTTTGGTGGGCCATGAAAAAATGAAATAGTTTTCTCCCTTGATTAATTTGTCTCTCTTTTTCCATGGCCTACCAAAGTTTTGAAAAAGGGTAAAATCGAGCCTTTGGAGATACATGAGGTATTCTATCACGTGGGTCATTCAGATTTTGGGCTCATATGATTGAAGATGAGTTTTCACGAGAACTTGTGATAACAGTTGGACAGTTAAGCATTCCGGTATATATATATATATATAAAGAGAGAGAGAGGCATGCTCAGGTGCACACTTTTGCACACATGTCATGGGTGTCTAATCCGAACCGTCCATGTGATGCGGAATCACATGAAACTCTAAGGGACCAATTTTCAACTTGATCTAAAACTCTGGTAGGCCATAGAAAAGAGAGATGCAAATCAAGGGAGGAAACTATTTTCATTTTTCGTGGCCCACCAAAGTTTTGGATCAAAGTAAAAGTTGGGCTATGAGGTTTCATGGGGTGCTGCATCACACGGACGTTCAAATTTATGGAATCACATCACATATGATAAGTTCTCAAAAAGTTGGCACATAGAAAAGGTACTATGAGAGCTTCCCATGAGATTGAGCTGTGTGGACCCCACTGTGATGTGTATCAGACATCCACACCATGTATTTGGTGGGTCCCCTCTATATTATGCGAAATATTAAAAATCAATCATATATGGAAATCAAGTGGGCCACACCATCTGAAACAGTGTGAATCATGCCTAAAACATTTAAAAGCACTTGTTAGCTCACCTGAGTTTGGGATATGACTGAAACTTGGTGTGACGCCTCGTCCAAGTGTGACACACACAATGGATGGGCTGAATTACTAAACCACATCTAAGTAGACCCTATAAACAATCATGGAGACGCCTCGTCCACTCTCAATTGTTGTCTATGGTGTGGCCCACATAGGTCATGGATTGCCCTGATTTTTAGGCACATGGTCTATCATAGAAGGGTGTATCTAATTGATGAGTCCATCACACATCTCACTAAGGGCCAAATAGCTCGACCTCATGGGAAGCTTCCCATTAGGTGCAAGTCAGTAGTACCTCTTCCTAATTGCAATGAACCTCTGATGTTGACTTCTAAGAAAATTGCAATACCGGTATTGATCCAGAATTTAACTGTCTATAAAAATTCAGATGCATTGTGTAAATATTTACTTGCTTGTGGTCAAATAATAATGCCAAAGTGTAGGGCACAAACCTGCAGATATGAGGCTAACTCAGGGACCCAGATGTTTTTCGGCCAATCAAATAATGATGGAGTGCCTCTTGAGGATGAAGAGAAATAGTGGACTTATGCAAATGGAGTGTTTCTTAATGAATCCACAGTAGGATTACTTGATGGATCCATGGATAGGTCAATTGATAACTTCATGGTTGAACTACAAAAAGTTCCAATCAAATTAGAAGATTAGTAGACGAGTAGCCTAAGAGAAAATGGGTTTGTAGATAAGGATGGCTCAATGGCCAAGGAGATCGTTACTTTCATGATCATTCCATCAAGCTCTAAGTAGATTGTCACCCTTTTACCTTCTCCGCAGTGATCAAAGTGCACATATCAAAGGCTAGTAGTAACGGGAAAAACAGTGTGGCCGTTCAACGTTCATCAAGAGTGACCAATCACACATCCATTATTATGAAAGAGAGGGAAGTCGACCTCCAAGATGCAAAGGATTGTAAATAAGAGGTTTTGTTTTCTAAAGCTCCATCATAAATATAAAATTCCTATCAGATGCATGGGCCTTTATATACCATCAGTTATTGTCAAAGACAAAGAAGATGCATTACAAAGGCAGGTCATTGTGATGGGCTACTGCCATTCTAAACTCAGGGACAAATTTAAGTTATCAAGTGGAGGGTACTGATGCATGACAAAGTTAAGGACAATCATGTGGACGGCTAGAATTGAAAGAAATCGGGTTAGAAAATTCAATCTAAGGATCTAGCACGCATTATAGCTTCCAACAACTATAGCTTTGTGACCGGTTATCCGTTTTTTGTATATAATGTCATTAGAAAACTATCAACGAGCTGTACATGCTGGCCAATGCCTAAAAGCCATTGGCCCCCAAACGGTTTTCGAAAAATATGTCATTTTATTAGTTAATTTTGAGTTTTTAGTCAATATTTACTATTTTTAGTAAGTTGTGATTTTTTTTTTATTGTTACAGTTTTTTAGAGTTTGGAGAGTCTTGGAATATGTTAAAATACTTATCTCAATCCTCAAGCCTGACTAGTCAGCTCGGCTTGGTTCAGTCAGAAGCTCGGGCCAGTTCAACCTGAGTTCGAGCCAAGATCGAGCCGAGTTCGCCAGTACAACATTTTCACAAACACATGGACTGCATATTCAAATTCTCACTATATGTAAAACAACAGCAGCAATTTTACAGGTATTTCATCAAACACCTTGTAGGCAACATCAAAATTAAGAAAAAAGAGGGTATTTCTTTCATATACATACCTTCCTTGCACCAGCTAACACTTTGTTGAGTCATTTCATCAAACACTTAGTGAGTAACATCAATATCAAAGTAATCGAGTCACCAAACTGGTTCGATCCAAGTTCGATTCGAGTTGGGGTTCGATCCAAGTTGAGTCGAGCTTGGCCAAAATCGAACTCGGGTCGAAATTTTTTCGAGCTCGAAAAATCAGCTCAACTCAGTTCGAACTCAGTTTCGAACCAAGTCAAATCAAGCTTTTTCGAGTTGAGTCGAGTGAGCTACCTCAGTTCGTGTACAACCCTACTTATTTGAGTCATGAGAATTTGAATCAATTTAAAAGTCATTTGTCATTTTTTTTTGTAAGTTGACTATTTTAAGAAGTTAACTATTTCATGAAAGTTTATAGCTTATGTAAGTCATATTAAGGGTTCTGTAAATAGACTTCTTCTTTTTTTTTCAAACTTATCAATTTTCATCAATAATCTCAATTTTATTTATCGCTTTTAGAGCTCTCTCCTAACAGATTCAAGAGCTATTCTTAAGAAGAAGATGGTGATCTCTTCTCTTCATCCACGCATCTGCTATGCTAAAGATTTTGGAGAAGAAGAAAGGAGATTAAAGAGAGTTTCTCTCTAATCTAGGTGCGCATGTAATCCCGATGCTCCCTTAGGACACCATATAATGTATTTTTGTGTGTATGTAATCCCAATGCTCCCTCGGGACACCATATAATGTGTTTTTAGGTTTATTATTAAAAAAAATAAGGTTACAGAGAAACTCTCTAATCTCCTTTCTTCTCCAAAATCTCTCTGATAAAAGTGGAAGAGAGAGAGAGAGCTGGAGAAAGGGGATTGTAGAGAGTCTCTCTAACTTATCATTATTAATAATAAAACCCTAAAAACGAAATATATGGTGTCCTAAGGGAGCATTGGAATCACAAGCACGCACACACTTCTAACATCTCTAACCATCATAATTTTAATTTCAGCATATGTGTGTGCGTGTGGCTACCATTGAGCTATGGGCTCAAACCCGAGGGGGCACATGACTTGGCAAGCGTTGCCAAGCGCACGCGCATACCAACCAAGCAATATGCCAGCAGTTGGGACATCCAACCATGTATCAAGAAGGCCTACTGAGTAGTGTGAACTGGCCCAAAAATAGTCTGGTCAACTCATCAGATGGGACACATAAAAACAATGGACGGTTTAAAGCAAATGGATATATCCACATTCAAATACACATGTGGCCGGCTTGATGAGTGGACTAGCCTGATTCTTGGACTAGGACATTTAGACAGTGGTGCCCACCTGATGCACAACTCAAATGTTCCAACAAACATGCCAAGTGATTCACGTAGAGGTGCATGGGGGTTTAACATCAATGGTTCCTGTTCATCATGAAGACTTGCAAAGCACTGTAAATTAAAACCAATAGTGGACATGACTCAAGCCATCGGCTCTGGCTGGTTCAATGCATTGGCACAGCTGCACATGTGATGATGTTGTCGAAGAGCCAAACTAAAATGGCATTGAAATAACTGTGGACTCCTACCCAGAACACCTATTGGTGGCCAACAACAACGATGGCAGGGAAGTCAAGGGAGTCTTAATCCATGTGCGAGAAGGATCACCGTCGAACTTTTGCAAAAAAGGTGAGTTGCAGGCACCTCTCCTATCAACCTCTTCATTAAGAAAGTCAACCACAGAGCTCAGTGCAACTAACACGTATCAAAAGCCACGGCAACAAATAAAAAACTTGGCTCTCAAGTCTCAACACTAAAACCATCCTCAACCACTTCATAATGTAGTTCAAAAACCAAATTTGGATTCAAGTCGACCTTCTGCCGGGTCAGTTTGACTCCAAGACTCGACCAAACTGAACTGGGTATTTAGTTACTACAAATTGAAAGTATTACAATTGTTCATAGATATTTAAAATAGTTAGACCTTGAATAAGTAGAATAAACCATAATTCAAAGCAACAACATTACTAATAGCTTACTAGTTATAGTTTATTGCCTCTGTAGTTGAGGTTGGGGATTCGAATCTTGCTCCTGACATATTTCATTTTTACTAAAATAGTTGAGGGTCAAATATTACATATCAGACCCTAATTACTGCCTGGATTTACGAACATGATACTGTTTAACGGTCCAATTTAACTATGTTTTTGCTGCAAGGTGTATTTATGTCACGCCTCAGACTCGGTAACTGGACTCACAAGGATCCCGATGGCCGGTTCTAGCTGCAATCCTGGGATCCTAGAAGGAGGATTTTCATAACAGTATAATCATTTCCAATACGAGCATACTCAAAATCACAACAAATAAATCTCGAAAATAACAAAAGGACACATCACAAAATCCACTATAAATTTGAACTTTTACAAGTATCCATAAGGTCCAAAAGGACATACATAAGATGATAGAAAAATATCTACAACACTAGGGTTCTCAAGCTTAACTCTACTCCACGCTCTGCCGCTACGACGCCTGCCTAGGATCTCTTACACGCATCAATCGTGCATAAGCTTATAAAAGCTTAGAGGGTGGTGAAGGTATGTGATAATAGTGCACAGAAGAATAATAAAAGATACAGGAAGGAAACGTGATCAAAACCAACACCACCAGCCTTACCAAGGCTGTCATGAACGCAAGAAGTTATACCAAGGCAGTACAATAATGCGGGAATCCATACCAAGGCTATATAATGTAATGAGTACTGGGCGCCATGCCAAGGCGATGCAATATGAGGCTTATACAATCGATGCAAATACAATGCAGAGTAATGCTAGTGCTCCTATCAATCCACATATCAAGTACATTTCTATCATAAAGAAATCACCGGGGTCCATTACACTGCTGGATGATTGTCGCTCTACAGACCCTGCACAGTCAAACGAGCATAAAAAACCTCACCACCCTACCTCCGGCCAACCAATCACCAGCAAGGCCTGAAGGTAGCGGACCCATTTACGAGCTAGTCAGACTCAGCCTAGTAATGCCTCCTTACATCAGGTAAGTAAGGCCACACGCTATTCCAACCGACTACACAATAGTGGGAGTCGCGGCCTAAAGGTGTAAGGCCCCCGTGCGCTCATAGTTTCCACTCGGTCACGGCATTGGAGTAGATCCTTGGTACCATGGACGTTTTGAAAATTTCACTCATGGGCATCCTCTACACCCTATATGCTCAAGTAACATTTTCAGTGTCCAAACATGGTCATCCACGATTTATCTGTGGAGGCCTCAGCCGTGAAGAAGCAAGGGCGATTATGCTCATATGTTATGCAATACCAGATGCATGAATCACACAATCAATCATACATCAATTCCAAGCATCTAACGTGCTCAAGAAGGGATACTACGTCCCTCGAGGAAGGTATCATGCAATGCCCAATGGTATAATCATAACCACACACACACAGTGTCGTTCAAGCATACAATGATGCACATGGGCCGTGAAGATAAATCTAGACGCGTTATACAGCGACATACAATGTGGTACATTCCTCCTAAGAATGGACCATGACTAGGTATTTAGACAATATCTATAAGGAACCAACTTCTAGGGGAGGCCCAATTACCCGAGATAGTCCACAAGACTAAGCATATAAGCTACAAGACTAAATAATGGAGAAATGGCCCTAACAAGAGTCTAAGATGGGCATCCAAACACACTTAGATACTACCGGGCCTTAAGGGGGGTCTATAATGGGGATGTTTAACCACCATTCCCCAAAAGGCATATCAACCACGAACTATATAGATAGAAGGCCCAAGGCCCATAATTAAGATAAAAATAGGTGGTCACATACATATATCCCTCATAATGGGTCATAAGAAAAAGGGTCTAATGCTACATTCAACAACATGGGCCCCAAGAGGGGAATTAAGGCCCAAGGCCCAATTTCCAATGGTCATAGAATCCGTGCATTAAGTTGGACTTGGTGGGCAGCCCGCGTACACAATATACCGCCCAAAAATAAGTTTAAGTTTGGATGAAATGGGCCCCCACTACATCAGCCCAATAACTAGCAATTTAAGTGGACAACCAATGGCCCAATATTATCCTTATGTCAGCCTACAAGTCCATCAAAATGATGGAAGTCGGCCCAATATATGGCTGGGCCAAGCTGGGACGTCTCAACCCACTCTGAGCCCATGAGATGCCCCAAAAGCTGATTTAAAATGGGGTCCTCATGTGATCACTAAAGGTGACCCAAAAGAATGCACTGATTAAGTCCAAAGATTATAAGAAAACATAAGCATGTAACATGTACACAGGTTCTCAATATGGTGAGTCCCATAGCTAAATAAAGTTTTGACCATAAAATTGTACATCTAAGGCCCGTTGATAAACTTTTGGCCCTTTGACTTCCTGGACCTGCTAAGGTCCAGAAATTAGTTAACTAGGTGGAAATAATCTAATGAAGCCTACTATACTCATTGAGGGACCCCACCAGATGGAGATGTGTATATATCATGAAAAGATCAAGTGGGCTTGCTACTAGATTGTGAGTCTAGCAACAACTCAAGGCACAGAGTGCTTCCATGATCGGGCGATCCAAGGATTGAATGGCCTGGTCCAACATACGTTGAGGTAGGCTCCACATACATCCATATTTAGCCTCAAATAAATGGCCTAGGATTTATGGTGGGTCTTTAACCATCCATAGAAAAACCCATGGGCCTACCTTAGGATCACCCGGGAGGACATTAACCTCAACGGGTTTCCAAGAGGTAGCCCGCCACTACTTGAGCATAAAATAAGGCCCAAGGCCTAACCAATCCATGGCCTAATGGGCTATACACAAAGCCTAACTCATAGGCAATATAGTGGAACCTCAAGCAAGGTTTGGGCCTAACCATAAAAGTTATAAATCCATATATTGTGGTGGGCTTTATGGGCAGCCCGATAGTTCATCCACATGTGCAAATTTCACATTTATCACAAGTGAGTTGGGCTTCACTTCTTAGCCCAATTACAAGGTCAACTTAGTGGGCAGCCAAGGGCCCAACTACTTGCATACATTGGCCCCTAAACCCATCACAATAGATAGGAGAGTGTAGGCCCCCAAGGTCATTGGGCCTACTTAGAAGGTTCTAATCTAAAAGGGCTAAGGAACTAGTTAATTATCCACATACAACATTCCAATGAAAACCTCAACTTGAGTGGGCCTCTGATGGGCCCTAACTACACCCAAAAATACTAAAGAAAAAATGGTAAAATAACAAATAAATCCACCCTCAAATCTGGTGGGTCATGCTGCCCCAAAATAAACTCTTATGGGTAGCAATATTAGGCCTAATTGCCAAATTCCAACCCACCCATTTTCTGGGTTGGTTGGAATCCAACAATAAAATTATTTTATAGCATATTTGATCCCTAATGGCCCACACCTTACACAGTGGGTCCCACCAGATGAGAAGATGATATACAACACATATTCAAGTGGGTCATGCCGTTGGAATGCAGGCCCAGCAGCCCAAGGCAGGGATATCCCTTGCATAGATAGCTTTATGGGCCTGGGTATATGGCCCAAAGACTCATCCAAAGGGCCCCAATTGAATACTACTGAAGGGGAGAATATTCAAGTCCCCTATGGACCCCACATGGATTAATGGTGGGATATACAACACATTAAGGTGGGCCCACAAAGTGGCCTAACGGCCAGCCAAGGCTGGATGCCCCAGCCTGGGTGTCCCAAACTGGTGGGCCACTCCAGGCCGCACCACGGATGTTATAGAGGCCCATTGGTCTTGAAATTTTTTAATTTGGTACTTTCATAGGTGGGCCACACCTCCACAAAATTTCATGATTTTTGGATACTCATAAATATTTTAATTTATTTAAATGAAACAGTCTGTCCAGAAAATCTGGTTGTTCTGGACGTCCCAACGTGGTGGGCCGGTCCAGCCCTTACCACGGTGTGTACAGGGATCTATTAGCCTCAAAAATTGGTAGGTGGCTCGTAACATGGGTGAACCACACCCTTACAAAATTTCAGAATTTTTGGGCGTCTATAAATATTTTAATTTATTTAAAGAAATCAATCTGTCCAGAAATTCTGTCTAATCTGGACATCTCATTATGGGGGACCGGTCCAGCCTTTGCCATGGTATACACAGGTGTCCATTGGTCCCAAAAAATTTTACGTAGGTCCTACCATGGGTGGAACACCTCTCTATAAATTTTTATAATTTTTAGATACCCATAACTATTTTAATTAAATTCGGAATTACAGACTGTTCAGAAATTCTGCTAAGTACAGAATTTTGGATAGACCATGATTGAGCACCCAATGGAGTGGGCCCTGGATGTCCAAAAATTAGGGAAATTAAATTTAAACATTCTCTCATACATGTAGTACAATGTGGGGTCCACCAAAGTGGCCCACCTGATCAAAAACTATTTTATAATTTTATATTTCCAAATTGCAACTTTGCTGGAATTACAGTAGAAATTTCAGCAAATACCCATATTGGCCCACCCTTTTGGGGACCCAAATGAGGTCAATTGGGACTGGAATTTGGCATTCTTATAGGTGGGATACCCATCTTGAAAAATTATATTTTACTTGGTATATAATTCCCCACCAAAATCCCCAAATCTTAGCCCTAAGTTGGCCCAAAATCTGTTCAGACAGATTTGGACAGCAACTTGTACTTGAAAGAAATTGAATATAAACATCATATAAGAAGGGATTTAACCCCCAAAAAATCATGTTGTGGACCACCTTAGTGGGTCCCACAAATATCCAGACCTTCCTCATGTACCCCATTTAGGTGGATTTGGGGCCACATGTCTAAGGATGGACCACCATGGACGTCCAACCTCCATGGATGGTCTGAATTTTTGGTTAGTCCACAAGGTGGGCCACACATGCATGATCAGAATGCTAACATCAGAAAAATGAAGGATCGGCCATGGGGGTAGGGCCCCACCACTAATGGGTCCTCTCAAGATTCAATTACACCCATATAACCTTGATTACACATGCAACCATAAAACTATCACATGCATGGTTTATATCTACAATAGATGGTTGAGATGTCATCGCAACATGGTCTTTAAGGTCTAGATGACCTTAAGATGGAGATGATCATGAAATACATTATGATGGGGTCCATGGAAAATGGCCCCATCGTGTATCATGGGGTCAAATGGGATCCTCACCATGAATTGGTGGGTCTCATATGATCCACACAAGAAGAAATATGAAGATTAAAAATGAAAATAAATCAGCAAGAATAATAGTCACCCACCTCTTGGATCTTCAAGCTTCTACCATCACTAAGAACCTCAAGCTCTAAAGGTTATGATTCTATGGCCAAGATGAGTTTATGATGGTGAGATGGAGGGGATATGGAAAGAAAATGGGCTGGAAAAGAGGGAAGAAGGAGCTAGAGATTTTACAAATGGAAAAGGAAATGAGAGAATAAGAAGAAAGAGAGAGAGAGAGAGAGAGAGAGAGAGGATTTGTAGGGAGGTAATGATTATGTTGTAAGAAAGCAAATAATAGCCCATGGTGACAATAACAAAATTGTTATACTTAGACTAGGTTTGGGTGGTGTCTGGAATGTGTGGTGTAAATTCCATGTAATTGTGTAGTGTGTGTGGGTGGTGTAAGACCCGTATCCTAGCCCATATCGTTCCGTATGCTTCTGCGGTCCTCCCGATCGAATTCTGGCAACCCGCGACCTGTAGATTTCATTTGCGCTCGACCGCGAGTCACACCCTATACACCCGAGTCGGTTCGACCCGAGACCTATGCCATTGCGACCATGTCGTCGCTACGATTCTGATGTCGCGTCTCGGCGTCAATCCGATGCCTAGATCCCAAAATATAACCCGTGTACGATCATAGCGGTGGACCGCACGTTGCGGGCCATGGTGTACACGTTTCCCCATAATCATAATGAGGATGATGTCATCCTAGGGATGACATCATCCTAAGGATGACATCACCCTATTCTACAACATAACCTACCCCCCTACCTAGCCTACCCCTTAAATGCTCTCTTTTTTTCAAAACTCATTATTACACCTCTTACAACCCATCCTTTCACTCTCTCTATCCTCTCACTTTCTCTCTCTCCTTCTTCACTTCCATTGCTAGCCATGGACGTCCTAAGCAAGCTCCATTTCCAGCCCTCTTACCTTTAGATCCCTCCTAATCTAACCCTTAGAAGCCCATCTCCACCATTGGAAGGAGTCCTGGAAGGCTTATGAACCCATGAGAAGAAGAAGAAGGAGAAGATCATGTGGGTGCCTCTCTCTCTCTCTCTCTCTCTCTCTCTCTCTCTCTCTCTCTCTCTTTTTCATTTTGTGTGATGCGAGGCCCACTTGGATGGACCCCAGCTTGATATATGTCTTATCCAACCATCCAAGTCATGTGAACCCCACATTATGAATGATGAGAAGACAATAGCAGACCCATTAGGTGGGCCACGTTCATGTGGGACCCACCTTGATAAAGCGTGGGCCACATACATGTGGGACCCACCATAATATTGTGTTTATCCATGCCGTCCAGCGTCTAGGGACGCTGGACGTGATGCTGGCTAGCATGGAGAGCGTGTACTGACATGGGTGTGTACTAACAAGCTAACCAGAAAAAAAAAATACATATATATATATAGGATTTTAGATATTTGGGTGGGTCATTTATACAGGCCCCACCTTAATACATTTATTTAATCCAAGCCATGCATTCTATTTCTCAGATTATTTTAAGCATTGAGCCGAAAAATGATGTTAATCTGACTCTCAAGCGGGCCCTAGCATAGCAAACAGTGTGTCTACCACTGAAATCCGCCTTGTTGTTTTTATGCACCAAAAATATAGTGAATATTGGACTTGTTTGGTCCGTATCAGGCCATGGAATACAATGGGTGGTGTGGATCTACATGATGTGGGTCCTACATGCAAAAAACCGTATAAAAACGATTTAAAAATAAATAAATAAAAATGGGAGCAGCAGCTGCTGCTGCTGCTTACCATCAGAGGACGCCTTTGGCGTCCTGTTGCGTAGGCGGACGAGCCAGGGACCACTTTCCCAGCAATGGGCCCCACTATGATGTGTGCAGTATATCCACAACGTCCATTTTATAGGCCTCCCTCCGAGCAGTGGACCACCCTAAGAATCATCCATATACAAAGCTCAGGTGGCCCACATCATAGGAAATAGTAGTTATTGAACGGTTGCCATTGAAACCCATTTTTGGGTTCACAGAAGTTTTGGAACATCATGAAATTTGTTTTTCCTGTTCATATTTGTCCGTGTGACCTTTTCGACGGATTGGATGGAAAGTAAACATTATGGTGGGCCCCACATGGGACCCACAGTGATGTACGTGTTTTATTCACACCGTCCACTGCCGTGGACGGTGGACACCATATGTATGTGTTTTATTAATGCCGTCCAGGCATTCGCTGGACGGCCAGTAGGCCCCACCATGTCTTGATATATCCAACCATCCTTCTATCTAGTGGGCCATACATGTGGACCCCACCATGAGGTATGCCGTCCATTCCTATGGGACCTACCATGATGCATGTGTTGCATCCAAACCATCCAATCCTTTAGCAAGCTCGTCCTACAAGCTTGAGACTAAAAAAAATAAGTTAGATCTAAGGTTTAAGTGGACCCCACCTTACTGTATGTATTATATAATCACACCGTCCGTGGAATGAGTGTCCAGAGGCTGGTGTTTGATTATATATATATAATAATATATAATAATACCCAATATAAATAATAGTAGTATATAATATTATATAAATTATATGATATTATATAGTGGACCCCACTTTGGACCCACCTGTGATGGGATTAGATTGGCAGGTGTACCACACACTAGCCTATAGCTGTTGTTGAAATAGCAAGTTATGTGGAGCCCACCTTGGTGACGTGTGCACCCCATGAGTGGGACCCTCTTTTATGCATGTGTTGTATCCAAACCATCCATCTAATTGGCAAGCGATCTTAGGCTTAAGACTAAGAATGAGGCTGATTTATCAGGTGGACCACACCACAGAAAATAGTGGAGAGACGAACGCTTACCATTGAAGTCCTTTTTAGACCATAGTAGTCTTGGGTTATTGATATTTATTTTTTTTCCCTCCCAACCAAGACCTTGTAACCTTACTAACAGACTAGATGGGAAATAAATTTGATGGTGGGCCTTGGAATTGTAAACGGTGAAAATCATTATCTCCACTGCTATTTGTGGAATGGTCCAGATCCTTCAATATGATCCTTTTTTTGAGAATGTATGAGGCCCACCTTGGTATATACATAAGGCCCATTTGAGGAGGTTCACCTTTGAGGTGTTTATGGCCCATCTATGAGGCCTACCTTTGATGTGTTATGGCTCATCCATCAGGCCCACTTTGATATACTTGTAGCCCATTAGTAAGGCCCATTGATGTGGCCCACTTGTTGTATATGAGGCCCATTGGTGCGACCCAATGATGTAACCCATCGTGATGTATATGTTATACAGGCCGTTCTTTGGCCGGACCACTGGTAGGCCCAGCTGTGATGTGTGGGCCTGCTTGCTACATGTACAAGGCCCACCTCTGATGAATATTCGAGGCCCACCTGTTATGTATTTCCAACCCATATGGCATGGCCATCGTGATGTTTTGCAACCCATTTAACGAGGCCCATTATGATGTGCGTTGGGCCCATGGGTTGTGGTCATGCGATGTATCTGAGGCCCATATGCAAGGCCCACTTATTGTGCATATATCCTTTGTACGAGGCCCAATGCGATGTACATTAGACCTTTGTGTGAGGCTATGGGCCCACCTTATGTTTGACTCTATATGGGCCACTGCTTAGGAGCAATGTTAGTAGAATATCCACGTTAATGGGCAATGACGGTTAGATGTCCTCATTGTAACCTTCCCTTAGGTCTTGTTAGGCTCATTCTCTTCATGGGTTAACCCAAATAAGTGGGCCCCATTCGCCATAGACAGATGGTTCTGTGCTATCGGATTGATATAACCACGGCCGAGAGCCGATCCTTACATTATTGTTGATTGGTTGTCTATCTATGGACGCCGCCTTGTTTATATATGCTGGTTATCAGTGCCAATTATCGATGCTGATTGTCAGTGCTGATTATAGATGTTGATTATCGGTACCGATTATTGAGGCCGAATATCGAGGCCGATTGTTGAGGCCCAATGTGATATTTATGCGGCACGTATTTGAGGACCGTTATGATGTGCATTCAGGCCGTGTTTAAGGCCTAATATGATGTCTATGAGGCCTATGCGATGAGGCCCATTGGGACGCATTTGAGGACCAGGCTATGGAGCCCACTATGATGTATGTTAGGCCCCTAAGAAAGGCCCATTGTGATGTATTCATGGCCCATGATGCATGGCCCATTTGATGTATTCGAGACCCATGTATAGGGCCCACATGTCGTGTATTAGAGGCCCATGAGCAGGGCCCGCCTATTGTGTATATGTGGCCCTTGAGTAAGGCACACTATGTTGTATATCAAGCCTTTGTGTGAGGTCGTGGGCCCATTATATGTTTGGCTTTATGTGGGCCATTCCTTGGGGGCAATGTTGGTTAAATGTCCACATTGTCGAGGTCGATTGTCGATGCCGGTTGTTGACACCGGTTATAAGTATGTGACAGCATAACATCATGATACATGCCCATATGCATCATCTGCATGTTTGTTATGAGATGTGGTTGATCATTGCATATGTCATTGAGCATGTTGTTATGAGACTCCCTGATAGGCGGAGGTTATCTCACTTGAACACGCAGTATGCACAAGATTAATGCATGACTGGATTGTATGACTCATGCATCTCGCATTATGATTACTGTACGCCCTAGCGACACCAGGGCTGTAGCCTCCACAGGCGTATCGTGGATGGCCAAATGGGACACCAAAAATGTTTGGTTCTAGCATACGGGCGCCATAGATGTCCCTGGGTGAAAATCTCTAAACCTCCGTGGCCAGGAGACGCCCCAACGTCGAGACCGAGTGGATATATATGAGCACATGAGGGCCGTATACAAGTAGGCTGCGTCTCCCACTGTGTCGTGGTCGGTTGGGAGGGGGTGTGACCTTACCCGCCTGAGTGAGGGGGCAATATCTAGGTTGAGTTTGACCAGCTTGAGGAATGGTTCCGCTATTGACGAGCCGGGCTCGATATTGGCAAGCGGATAGTGAGGTCTCTTCCACTTACCCAGTTGTGCGCTCAGATAGGAGCAGCAAGCTGGCGTAGTGTAATAGACCTCGGTGATGATCCCAGAGAGGAACTGTACTGATATGTGGATCTAGTGAGCAGGAGTTACATACTCATTCATGCATTCATTCATTCACTATCCACTCGGGTTGGTGGTGCACAACTATTTGTTATGTGTGCCCTCACAATAGCCAGAATTTCGGTTGGGGCGTGCGACTAACCTGAGATCAAGAGTTTACCACATTGAGTTTAACTATCCAAATTTAGGTATGGGACTAGTTTGGATAGAAGTCCTTTGTGATGGACCCCATAGCCCGCGATACTACGTACTATCATCCCGACTTCACACTCCAGTATGGTCATTCCATTCGCGCCGCATATTGCAAGACATTCGCGGCATACAACATTTTGGGTTATCGTGTCCCTGCATTTATATGGTCTAGGTACGGCTGACGCTATTTGTGTTATCATCAGGAATGTATATTGTATTGTATTCTCTGCACCTGATATTTGGCTATCTATGATTCCTCATTTGCATAGTTGTTCTACATTGCATATTCTGACATTGATTGACTCACAGACTTGTCCGTATTTTTCGCTTACTCTGTTATCGTATGATCTTATCAATATTTCTGCTTACTCTGATAATTCATGATCTTATCAATATTTCTGCTTATTCCGATATTGTATGATTTATGGATTACCGGTATATTTCGGTATTGTATGATGATGTCATTATGTTGAATACTTGGCACTTGCCTTGTACACACACCTACACCACCCTCTAAGCTTTCTATAAGCTTATGCACGATAGATGCGTGCAGATGATGTTAGGTTGCAGCAGTGTTGAGCTTGAAGTGTGCAGCGGTCTTCTGGAGCTTGATTTTTTTATTCATGTATTTCTCTTTCAGCATTGTACTCAAATGATTATATTAGTGGATATATGATGATGATGTTGCCTTGTGATTTGGGTAAACTTGTGGTTATGCTTATTACGAGTTAAATGTACATTAAAAAAAATCCTCCTCGTAGGATCCCAGGATCGGAATATGGCATATGGACGCCGAGAGCCGAGAATGGGGTACTACGGAGGCTGTCGGCACCGAATTTGGCGATCGGTATTCCTGTGAATCCGATTTTTGGGTTTGGGGCGTGACAGGTAGTGTGCATGGGAAGTTGTGTAATGGAAGTGGTCCATATGCTTTTGTACAAAAAGTGGGCCACATGATGAAATGTTCATAACTTTTGATCCATAAGTTGGATAGACACACAAGACGCGTCGTTAAAACCGCAACGACGATACGAACGAGATGACATAGGTTTAGGGTCGATCCGAGTCGGGTCTACGTGATCGGACTTAAAGATGACCGTAAACAAAATTCGAGGGTCGCAGGTCACCGAAATTTAACCGGTAGGACCACGGGACCAAAATGAACGAGATACATACTCACTCACACACACATGCACAAATGAGAATTCGGGTCGGTTCTTACAATTTATGAGCTTGGACTGAAACAGGGTGCTAAAAGCATGGATTTAACACTCTGATGTCACCAAGGTAAGGGACGATTCCAAGGGACCGAGATCGATGAGTTTACATGCCAGAGATCTAGGAAAACCAAGTCTTTCATGTTAAACGAGCCTAAAAGTCAGCCAAAATGCAAGATTACAGGGTTCTCACCATCTGTTTGCCTCACGACTTCATATATGGCCTAAGGACCATAAATTAACCATACACGTCAAATTTGAACCATTGGATCCTTGTGAAAATGGCCCAACGGACAGATCAGCCCCTTAAATCCTAACATGGGGCCCACCTGATGTATGGACATGCTTCAAGTTTGGTTTCAACGCTTAAAATGTTGGATAAGCATATGGTCGGTGTAGATTTTATCACAACATCACCATGGGACCTACACCAGCGCGAGCGTGCACATGGAGTGTGCACATTCGCTGTGTACCGAACACCACAAAAGTCGGTCAACAGGTGCTGACCGACATTTCTTCCTAAAACACATCCTCTACTGCGAAGATTGACAGAGAGTTGCATTGGGTTCTTATGGCCCACCACCTTGTCATAACGATCTGATCCGGACCGTCCATCAAAATTATAAGGCTCATATCACCAAGACCTAGGTGACATAATTTCAAAGACAAGCGAGGATTGGTTCCCAACTGTTTAAAAGCAGGTTAGATGGCTGTAAGATCTAGCAGTTGGGCCATATCAAAAGCACTCCAAAACCATCTATCTCCACCAGAAATTTCATCACGAAGGTAATGGACGGAGTAGATTTCCTAACAGACGCTGATTATGGGCCCCACCAAGCACTAGCGCACGCCCTGTTACGCATGTCCGAGACCGTCCAGGAAATTCGGGCGGTTGTGGCTCACTGTCTTCGATCAGATGGATAATCCAAACCGTCCATCGTGTATCTCGTCCAAAAATGCCCCAAGGGATGTTAATTTTTCAGAAAGAAGCGAGGAAAGTGGGCTGTGTTTTGCTCATCTTCTTGGCTGCTTAACAAGATTTACGCCGAGGAATCTTCCGCTGCATAAACGTACGCACGACTCCAGCCGACCTTCCACCGACTGTTATCCCCTATAAAAGGGAACGTGAGAGAAAGAAAAAAGGCATCAGATCTTTTGGGGCAGCCGTGGAAGCATCTTGGAGCGAGGGAGCACAAGTTTTTCCTTCCCAGGATTTTAGCTTGATCATGTCTGGCTAAACCTCTTAGCTAGGACTAAGAGGTGAAGCTTGTAGCGTGATGGGGATGTTTGCTTGGTTTTGATTCATGTTTTGTTAAACTCTTTTGGATTCTAGTTTGATTATGAAGGTATATTTTTAGTTTTTAATGGTTTGTTGTGACTTAAATTACAATGGATCTGCGATAGCTTTAAGGATTATCTTTCCATTATTGAGATTGTGAAATTAGTAGGACCTGTTGTTTACCATTGTCCCATGGGCATGGTAGGGTGACGGAATCCTTCCTAACCTTCACAATTCTCTTATGATTAGCTGTGAGATTGGTAAATTGTTGTTGTTTGTCATCATCTCCTGGGCATGGTTAGGTGACGAGATCACTTCCAAATCTTTACCAATCTTATCTGTTGATGATTAGATCCATGAGAAGTTCAGAGATCTGACAAATCTCTTCTTACCAATTGGATAGGACAGGACTCTGATTCCAGTTATGTCCCTGAATCAATACAAGGTAACTTCCCAATTGTTACAAGTGAATCCTCTGAATCCCTAGTTTCCTACGTCTGATTTCTACAGTTTTAGTTTTATAGTCACCATTACTCCCTTAATTTTCCTGATTTAGATTTCATCTTATTCTACTTCTAGTTCTGGTCAATTTCGGATTATGTATAGGCTTCAGCCCCTGTGAATTTGACCTCAGTCTCACCGAGTCTATTACTACATCACAGCCCTACTTGGGGTGTGAACAAAAATCCAGCCACTTAAGGCGAGTGACTCAGTTCAAGTCACGCCTAGTGGTGTTGAGTCGACCGAGCCAAGTCGATTCTAAGAGTCTCTCCAAGTCCAGGCTAAGTCAGGCCTAGTATCAAGTTTCTCAGAGACTCAACTTGAAATCTCACTGAGTTGACTTGACTTGGCCGAGTTTCAAGTCAAGTTAGTGAGTTTTAGATCCGTCCTTCACGCCCCCTCAAAGGAACTATCTTCATTGGTGAATTTTAAAGAATTTTATTATATCATGATGCAAGAAGTCCAGAACTCAACAGTGAGAATGTTTTCATCAGATTTGGGATTATTGCAAAATCATTATAGCATCCTTCCAAATGTCCTTCATTTAGAATGTCAAATCATGCCAATGGCGAAAGAAAATAAAACATTTACGGTCCAATCAGTTTAACATCCACCTAAGCCGAGTGGGCCTGTTCACTCCCCAAGTATAGGGTTGTGATGTAGTAATAAACTCGGTGAGACTGAGGTCGAATCCCAAGGGACTGAAACCTATACATAATCTGAAACTAAATAGCACTAGAACTAGAATAAGATGAAATCTAAATCGAATAGAATTTAAGGAATAATGGTGAAATATTAATCTAAAACTTAAAGAATTCAGAGAAAGGACACTAGGGATTCAGAGGATCCACTTGTAGAAATCAGGGAGACCTTATGCTTGTTTCAAGAATTCAACTGGACTTAGAGTCCTATCTTCATCCAATTGAAGGGTGTAACCATCAAACTGAACTTCCATTGATATAATTTTCAAGAGATGAAAGGTATATGAATTAGAATAGATTCCATCACCAAACCATGCCCAGGAGACAAAATAAACAACAGAATTAAACTAATTAACAACCAATCAGATGATTATGAAGGTTAGGAAGGGTACCGACATCCTACCATGCCCAGGAGACAATGGTGAACAACAGGACTTCCTGACGTCATAAACATAAAAAAGGAAAGGAACATGCTCAAAGCTATCGCAGACCCATTGTAATTTTAGTCATAACAGACCATTAAAAACTAAAAACATTCCCATGATCAAACTAATATCAAGTTCAATTCAGTATAAATAAAAAGCACAAGCAAAGAGTTCTCCCATCATGCTACAAGCTTCACCTCTTAGCCCTAGCTAAGAGGTTTAGCCGACCATGATTATGCTATCCTCAAAATTAAGCGTAAAGAAAAACAGTAAATAAAACTAAGAAAAATCTTCTCCAACTCTGTCTCTTCTTGCGTCCCAGCTTAGATCCCCTTTCCTCTTTTCTCTCTTTCTTTTATAGCAGGAGAGGTCGGTGGGCAGCTGTTTACGCACAGCGTCTGAAGTCGGTGTGGAAAATTTCCGCGCTCCCTGCGTAAATAAGCGTAAACCGACTTGCACTTGACCGTTATTTTTGGACGGTGCACGGCTTCACCTTCAGATCTTTCATCATATCTAGGGTCGGCCTGGGCTTGTGCTCCATATGGATGGTCCGGATTTGCCATCCCAGAAAATTTGGTGGGCCACATCTTCCCGAACGTCCGAAAATCGCGGGCGTGCGTAACGTACGCACAGGAACTGCGCTGAGCTCTCGATGGGCCCCACTGAAGCTGTCTTTTGAAAAATCCCCCCATCAATCTTACAGTCGTTCAACCAGTGTTGGAATGGTTAGGATGCCATTATCGCTGTCTTTTTGAAATTATGTCACCTAGGCTTGGATGATAGGAAGCATGTACTTATGATGGACGGTCCAGATCAGACTCTTGAAGCACGGTGGTGGCCCACAAGATTCGTCCGCAGGCTCTGTTTGCGAAACAGAGCCTTCGTAATGCGTCTTCTGTCATGGCTGTTGGGGCCATGATCGATGTTGGATAGGAAATCCATTCCGACCATTGGATTTTTCTCGCAAAACCGGTTGAGATTGTTGCTGTTCGGATTGTATTTGGTGAGGCTCCACAAGAATGTCGTTTTACCGTCCGAACGGCGCTTGATTTGTAGTCTTCTACGTGTGTAGGCATGGGTTTGGAAAAACCCCACTTGTGTGGTCAGTTCTACCTTATGGAACTAATGGATGGTCCGGATCATCCATATAAAGGATGATGGTGGCACACCAACATCCGAACGCAACTCCCTGTTGCGTAAATCCAGATTTTGGATTTTAGTCGGTTCAGCAATCCTTGATCGAACTCAATGGTCCGATGCACATCGAGTGCGCAGGTGCTATGCACGTGTACACTTAGCTGTAGGCTCCATCGTGATGCATTTGCCAAATCTTCTCCATCCATTCAGTTTTTTATCTTATTTAAGCAGTCGGGGCCAAAATTGAGGCATATCTAGATATCAAGTGGGCCCCGAGTTGAGGATTTTTGGGCTGTTCTGTCCTTTGAGCAACTTCTAGAGGGATCCAATGGCTGAGAATTGACTTGTACGGTTCATTTATAATCTTCAAGCCCTGTATGAAGTTTCAAGCCGAACAAATGGTAGAAACCCTGTGATCTTGCATTCTGGACCAATTTCGAGCCACTTAAGCTTCAGTTTCTTGATTTTCTCGGATCACTGGCGTGTAAATCCATCGACTTCGTCCCCTGGGGTCCGTCCCTTTCCTGGGTGAATTCTGAGCGTTAAATCCATACTTTTAGCACCTTTTTGTAGTCCAAGCTCCTAAATGCACCTTGCATCACAAACACGATTAAATTGAGCCGTTAAACAGTACCATGTTCGTAAATCCATGTAATAAATGGGGTCTAATATGCAATATTTGACCCTCATCAATTTTTCTGGGGATTGAGAGAGAGAGAGAGTGTGTGTGTGTGTGTGTGTGTGTGTGTGTGAGAGAGAGAGAGAGAGAGAGAGAGAGAGAGAGAGGCATCTGAAGAGGGGCTGAAAGAAGGGGAAGGGAGGAGAATCTGGATTTTGGGGGTAATTTGAGAATTTTGTAGTGCGGGGTATTTTCGAAATTTGGTGATTGGGTGGTGTGTTTGGGTGGGGTTTGTTAAAGAGACTCAGCACCGAACGGAGTTGACCTTAAGGGCATGTTTAGCCGGACCAATTCCATGGGATTAGGTGGGATGGAGTGGATTTTAAGGTAATGATGGTGGTGTCAGTGTTTGTCCCTTGATCCCATGGGTTTGGGATAGCCCATGGGATATACAGTTGCCTGTTTGGACCATCCCAAATGGAAGGGTTTGCATCTACACTGCTTCTTGTGGTGTGCTCCACTCACTGTTTTATATTTGCCTTAAAACAAGTTTATGGCTAAATGTAGGCCGGTGAAAATGATGGATGGAGTGGATATCTCATTGATATCTTAGTGGGCCTCACATAGAGGTGAAAATTCACATCCTGAGACTGGCAGAATCCATATTAACTACGGGCAGTGTTTACGAGGGCGAGGTACATCTTGCCGTCCCAAACGGGGGATGGGATGAGATGGCGCAGAATAACCCCCCTAATCCCATCTAATACCATATCCGGCGCCCGGCCAAACACGCCCTGAAGGTTTCATTAAATGATGGAAGTGGATGACCAAAATGCCCTCGACATTTTTTAATTGAGTACAATGCCCCCGTCAGTTGTGGTAACTTTTATAGTAACTCTCACGTGTGGCACTCATTTGCACGTATCCAGACCGTCCAAATTTTTGGGGACGTTCTGGATGGACCATTTGTCAAAAATCACACCGATAAGATGATCGTAACCATCCAATTATATGGTGTAAAGTAGTTAGTATCATCATTTGATCAGCGGAAATTTCGGGTTATGCTCCACTAAGGTTGAGCAAGTGGTTTGGACGGTCTGGATTTCAATGAGAGACATTGGGGAAGTTGTATCTTCATCCGTACAACTACGCCATCTCTACCGTTGAAGAGTAACCACTAGTCTTATGGCATGGTAATTAGATGCGTTTGAGTCATGTGGGGCCCACTGGGATGTATGAGCACCATCTAACCCGTCCATTAGATGCGTGCTTGGATGTTTGGCCTAGATCCAAAAATCCAGCCTCACACATAACTCAGATGTACCACACCAAAGGTAAAGATGAGGGACGCTGGAGAGGGGGAGGCCCACCATAGAAACTTTCCTATGTAGCGTGGGACCCACATTATTGTAAATATGTCATCCAACCCATTCATCAGATTTTTTCTGCCAAGATAAAAGGACCCATCAAAAATCAAGCCATTCAAAAATCTAGGTGGGCCACAAAAGTGATAGGATGTACGTGTATTTGTACATACCTCCCTGTGAGCTGGCCTACCTGAGGTTTTTTAAAGGAATAGTTCTTGAGATATACAGTGCCCCTGAGAAGTTGCACCATACGCGCAGCTTGGATTCCTCATGCAGATTGTGGGTGGGCCCCACACATATCCAACACATGATAGTTCCCGTACGTCCAACGTATGTGATAATTCCCCTTTCTCCAAAATGATGCTGAACAGCGAGCACTCGCAGGAATTTTCCAACGAGGACTCGTCTGATACTCGGGCTGCCTGTGACCCTTGATACGCAGGAACTCCGAAACTGTACCCGAGACTCAAATAAAACCGGCTTTATTTTGCGGCCCACTGTTTCCAAATGAAAATTCCAACATCAGATTGGCTGAACAATCCTAGCCTTTGGATTCATGGATACTTGTTCTTGCAAATAGGACCATTAGATATTTTTCATCCTTAACTGTTCAATAAGTGTCCACCAATCCAATAATCAGGTAACCGGATAAGCTTAGTTTTTTTATCCATGACACATTTATACTGGGTACCACAACTTGGACGGTTTATTTGCCTAGATCTGCCCCGCATATATAATTCTAAGTGCATGCGTGTCATCCATCGAATACTACCAGAGTATCAAAGTTTTTCTATTTTCCAATTCTGTCAACGCAATCCATATCACTGGTCTAGAGAAAATGACCACTGTAGACAAAACCTTTTATCCAGCGGTTTTTATGAAGAAATACAAACTTAAGTTACCAACTTAGACTAGCACGTGCGGACAGCGACTTTGAAGACGAAACTACCCCTCCTTTCCGCTGCGAAGACGAGCGCTGACGCTCCTCCAACTGAGAGTTGTACGAACGGCTTAGAAGAGATCAAAGTTACATGGCCCCACAGCTATGTATTTATTATATCCACAATGTTCATCCATATTTCGAGATCATTTCGGAGCATTATCCAAAAAAACAAAAAAAATCATATCCAAAGATCAACTGGACCACACCACAAAGAGCAGCGGGGAAATTGATTTTCACCGTTAAAAATTTTGTAAGGCCCACCATAACATTTATTTTCCATCCAATCTATTCATAAGGTCACAAAGGCCTGGATGAAGAGGAAAAACAAATTTCATGATGATCCAAAACTTCTGTAACCCCTAAAAGGGTTTCAATGGTAGACGTTCAATTCCCCACTGCCCTTTACAGTGTGGTCCACTTGATAGTTAGATCTATCTTATTTTTCGTCTCAAGCCTTAATATGAGCTCAAAAAATAGATGGACGATTTGGATATAACACAGACATCATGATGGGACCCACAAAAGTAACACAAAAAAAAAGACCGTCGCTGTTGGAGCGTAGTTGCGGATATAGCTACGGTTAGAATCCATAGCAATAAATACCCGTAATTCAGCTACCCCGATCTACGGCTACGGATTATAACCGTAGCTATAATCGTATCCCTATGCAACTTTTTCTTTCTCGTTTTTCCTTTTTTTTTTCCTTTTTTTTTTACATGGAGAATTTTATTCTACCTACATTTTTCTCTAACACATATTTTTATAAATATGTATATATAAGCATATAAAGAATTTTATTCTACCTACGTTTTTCTCTAACACATATTTATATGAAATGCATGGAAATGACCATGAAATGAAATGAAATCGTCGGAATTGACCGTGAAATGCATGGTAATGACCGTGCAGTAAACCGAATTGACCGTGAAATGCATGGAATTGATCATGAAGTGAAGGGAATTGACAGTGAAATGCATGAAAATGACCGTGAAGTGAAGGGGAATCGCCGTAATTGGCCGTGAAATGCATGGAATTTATCGTAAAGTGAAGGGAATTGACCATGAAGTGAAGGGAAATTGCCGGAATTGACCATGAAAAGCATGAAATTGACCATGAAGTGAAGGGAATTGATCGTGAAATGCATGAAATTGACCGTGAAGTGAAGGGAATGAAATGCATGGAATTCATCGTGAAGTGAAGGGAATTGACCGTGAAATGAATTGAGTTGACCGTGAACTGATTGAAATTGACCGTGAAGTGAATGAAATGCGTGGAAATAACCGTGAATCAACACGAAATCGCCGGGAATTACTGTGAAATGCATGGAAATAACTATGCACATATATAGTACAATATATAGTGGGGTCCACAAAAAGTGAGGGATTTGAATATACCTGTCGTTCGAAGCTTCTTAGATGGGGAGACCATTTTCGTCCTTTCTTAGGTACACAAAAGTCGAAAATGACGTGCGTGGGGTCTGTATTCTCGACCGGACAAGGGAAATACAAAATGAAGAAAATGGAGGGTTTTACTGGAAGGTGGACAGTCGGAGAGGGGGAGAAGTAATCAAAGAATCAGAATCGGTCGGCTAAGATGAAGGAGCAGGGAGAGGAAAGAAGAAAAATTAAGCGAGACAAACTGGAAATTAAGCGGGACAAACTGGAAATTGAGCCGGCCAAACTGAAAATTGGAAATTGAGCGGGCCAAACTGGAAATTGAGCGAGACAAATGAAAATTGAGCGGGACAAACTGAAAATTGAGCAGGCCAAACTCGAAATTGAGCAAGACAAGCTCGAAATTGAGGTTAGACAAGTTCATCACCTTGGATCTAGTTAAAATTGGTTGAGTTCGATTAAGTTGAGTCTAGGTTGAGCCTAATCTAGTTTTAATATATGTGTGTGTGTGTGTGTGTACAATCCTACGGAAAAAAAATAAATGAAAAGAGAGAACATATGAGAGGTGATCCTTATCTCCTTTGATGGATTCAAGCTGCATGTGCCCTACCTAACTTCCTATAAGGAGAAGTTATATGGGTCTTGGAATAATGTTGGTGACAAATCCACCTTGTCTATTAATATTATCATATTGCGTTAGGACATGACTCTAAAAATGAGATAAATCCAAATCTCAAAAATCTATACTATAAGAGATAGTAGAGATGGAAATAGATGCATTGTGATGCTTGAGTTCGAGTATGCTTGCCAACAAAGCAAGATTTTCTTATTTGTTGCCATGTGATTGGGCTACATTATTACATCAATCAGGTTTGGGTTCAGGATCGGGTTTAGGTTTGGGTTTTCAAGTTTAGGTTTAGGTTTAGGTTAGGGAGTTGAGATTAGGATTAGGTGTAGGTTTAGGTTTAGGGATTTGAGAATACATTTAGGTTTAGGTTTTAAGTTTTAGGTTTAGAGAATTGAGAATAGGTTAAGGTTTAGGTTTAGGAAATCGAGTTTGGGTTTAGGTTTGGGTTTTCAAATTTAGGTTTAGGTTAAGGAGTTGAGATTAGGATTAGGTGTAGGTTTAGGTTTGGAAATTTGAGAATATATTTAGGTTTTAGGTTTAGGTTTAGGAAATTAGGTTCGGGTTTAGGTATGGGTTTTCAAGTTTAGGTTTAGGTTTAGGTTAGAGAGTTGAGATTAGGATTAGGTGTAGGTTTAGGTTTAGGGATTTGAGAATACATTTAGGCTTTAGGTTTAGGTTTAGGTTATAGGTTTAGGTTTAAGTTTTAAGTTTAGGTTATAAGTTTAGGTTATAGGTTATAGGTTATAGGTCAAGGTTTAGGTTATAGGTTTTGGTTTAGGTTAAGGTTATAGGTTTAGGTTTAGGTGAAAGTTTAGGTTTAGGTTATAGGTTTTGGGATTTGAGAATAGGTTTAGGTTTAGGTTATAAGTGTAGGTTATAGGTTTAGGTTTAGGTTATGTTATAGGTTAAGGTTTAGGGAATTGAGAATAGGTTAAGGTTTAGGTTTAGGAAATCGGGTTCGGGTTCAGGTTTAGGTTTGGGTTTTCAAGTTTAGGTTTAAGTTAAGGAGTTGAGATTAGGATTAGGTAGGATTAGGTGTAGGTTTAGGTTTAAGGATTTGAGAATACATTTAAGTTTTATGTTTAGGTTTAGGTTTAAGGTTTAGGTTAAGGTTATAGGTTATAGGTTTAGGTTTAGGTTAGGTTATAGGTTAAGGTTTAGGGAATTGAGAATAGGTTAAGGTTTAGGTTTAGGAAATCGGGTTCGGGTTCAGGATTGGGTTTAGGTTTGGATTTTCAAGTTTACGTGTAGGTTAAGGAGTTAAGATTAGGATTAGGTGTAAGTTTTAGGTTTAGGTTTAAGTTTTAGGTTTAGATTAAGGTTATAGGTTTATGTTAGGTTTAGATTTAGGTTATAAGTGTAGGTTATAGGTTTAGGTTTAGGTTAGGTTATAGGTTAAGGTTTAGGGAATTGAGAATAGGTTAAGGTTTAGGTTTAGAAAATCGGATTCGGGTTCGGGTTTGGGTTTAGGTTTGGGTTTTCAAGTTTAGGTTTAAGTTAAGGAGTTGAGATTAAGATTAGGTGTAGGTTTAGGTTTAGAGATTTGAGAATACATTTAGATTTTAGGGACAAACTGGAAATTGAGGGGGACAAACTGGAAATTGAGCAGGCCAAACTGGAAATTGAAAATTGAGCGGGGCAAACTGGAAATTAAGTGGGACAAATTGGAAATTGGAAATTGAGTGGGCCAAACTGGAAATTGAGCGGGACAAACTGAAAATTGGAAATTCAGTGGGCCAAACTGAAAATTGAGCGGGCCCACTCAATTTCCAGCTTGTCCCGTTCAATTTCCAGTTTGGCCCGCTCAATTTCCAGTTTGTCCCACTCAATTTCCAGTTTGGCCCGCTCAATTTTACATGGAGAATTTTATTCTACCTACATTTTTCTCTAACACATATTTATATAAATATGTATATATAAGCATATAAAAAAAAATTATCTCTTTTTTTCATTTCTTTCTTTATTCATATAACAAGAATATCTTCTAAACCAAAATTAGTTACTTGACATACTATATATGATTTTAGGGCTGAAAGTTGGGCGGGCTTAACCCAACCAACCTGTGACCGACCCGACATTGGGTTGGGCTTAGGCTGCATGTATCGAGTTTAGTCTTGGGGTTGGGCCATACAAACACCAACCCAATAAAACTGGGTTGGGCTCGGGTTGAGGTCTCGAGTTGCCTGACCCAACACGAACTCAATTAATATATAAGTTCCTTATAAATTAATTATAATTGAGTGCAGATCATTTGTGTTGAAGGCAAAGGAATTTCCAATGCCTCCCCTGAAGCTAACAAGATATGTCAGATTTTCCTCGCCGGGAATGACCGTGAAATGTATGGAAATGACCGTGAAGTGAAGCGAATTGACCGTGAAATGCAAGGATATGACCGTGAAGTGAAGGGAATTGATCGTGAAATGCATGCAAATGACCGTGAATCAACACAGAATCGTCGGGAAAGACTGTGAAATGCATGGAAATGACCGTGAAGTGAAGCGGATTGACCATGAAATTCATGGAAATGACCGTGAAGTGAAGGGAATTTACCATGAAATGCGTGGAAAAGACCGTGAATCAACACGAAATCGCCGGGAACAGTGATTTTGAGCGGGCCAAACTGGAAATTGAGAGGGACAAACTGAAAATTGAGCGAGCTAAACTAGAAATTAAGCGGGCCAAACTGGAAATTGAGCGGGCCAAACTAGAAATTGAGTGGGCCAAACTGAAAATTGAGCGAGACAAACTGGAAATTGAGCGAGCCAAACTGGAAATTGAGCGAGACAAACTGAAAATACAGTGGGACAGTATAAAGTTCATTTCATCATCCACTAAAATTACAAAGTATGTTATACATCCACTCATGCACTTCCAGCAAATATGAAATTGAGTGGGGCAAACTAGAAAATCAGCGGGGCAAACATGAAATTGAGTGGGGGAAACATGAAATCAGCGGGGCAAACTAGAAAATCATTATGCCCACTGTTTCCCGTGGTATGATCCACTTGATATTTTAATATGCTTCAATTTGGGGCTCAACCCCTTAAATTAGATAGAAAAACGGATGGACGGCGTGAATATACTAAATGAAACGGATTGGCTACTCCCCCTACCACCAGCCAATTGCTAATGTAGGTGCTCTGTGGGCCCCATCAGATTCCATTGAACTTAAGTGGGGAGTTCCACACATCCAAACAACCCCTAAGGCACTTCATCAAAACCAACTAACCATGTGAGACACCGAGGAAATGAATTGATGGCAGGAAAGGTATACTCATTCAACTAAATAAATAAAATAAGAAAACCCAGCTAATCATGGATACAGATTGTAGGTTTAACATATTTTAAACTTGAAATTAGGTGGGGCAAACTAGAAGTTGAACAAAGCAAGCATGAAAGTTGAGCGACGGAAACATTTACACCCTAAAAAATTTAATTCATTACAAATTTTCGTAAAGTACAAATTGTACGGGATATATACAACACTATATATAATACAACATTCCACAAAATTATCATTTTCATCTCATGCCTACGACAAGCATCATTTACAGCTTATAGATAAACAATCATACGCTATCGACTTCCTTCAATGTATAGTGAATTTTTGCATATCTATTCCCTCCAAGGTGCTACCGCTGCACAGTATATCGATGAATTTCATTACAAATATGCCACAGTTAAAACCTAGGTTGCCTCGCTCAATTTCTAAGTTCCCTCACTCAATTTCTAACTTTCCTCGCTCAAATCCTAGGTTACCTCGCTCAAATCCTAGGTTGCCTCGCTCAATTTCTACCTTCCCTCGCTGAATTCCTAGGTTACCTCGCTGAATTCCTACATTGCCTCGCTCAATTCCTACGTTGCCTCACTCAATTTCTAGGTTCCCTCACTTAATTTCTAGCTTCCCTCGCTCAATTCCTGGGTTGCCTCTCTCAATTGATAGGTTGCCTTGCTCAAATTCTAGGTTCCCTCGCTCAATTTCTTGCTTTCCTTGCTCAATTCTTAGGTTGCAATACCAAAAAAGCATCCCATCAGTAGTACATTAATAGACAAATACTTCAGAGAATATCCAGTTTTTAAAAAAGATTTATTAGATGTGTTTAATAAATTAGTTGACACCAATAAGCACGAGGATGTCGTGAAGGTTTTTAAGAAGCATTTATTAGATGTGAAGGATATTTGGTATAGTGAACGGGTAATGCATTCGTTACATAACATCAAAATAGGTTGTAATGTATTCTTTGATCATGTTTTTTAACTGATAACCTACTTCTTAAACATGAACAGGTTTATGTACCCGTCAACCATGATAACTGTCATTGGTTCTTGATGGTCCTATATCCAAGACAACAAGAGATCATTATTATCGATAGCTTAGTGTCAAATCCTCTCCTAAAGTATAAGCAAATGATCAATTTGATGACGGATGCGTTCCCGATTCTCTTCCATGCCACCAAAGACGTCACCGTGCTTGAAGTGAAGACTTGGATCGCCAAATCCATGAAATCTATGCCGAAGCAATGCAATGGTTTTGACTGTGGCATATTTGTAATGAAATTCATAGATATACTGTGCAGCGATAGCACCTTGGAGGGAACAGACATGCAAAAATTCACTATACATTAGAGGAAGTCGACAGAGTATGATTGTTTGTCTGTAAGCTGTAAATGATACTTGTCGTATGCATGAGATGAAAACGTGTAATTGGTGTCGTACTGAGAAGGCGGTTAATCGATTCAACATCTTCAATCCAAACCGTGGTACGAGTATCTCCTTGCTTGGACACACAAGGAGAAACTGAAATAGCAAGAAGTGTTCATGTTATGATTTGAAGTTGTTGGTAATTGGTAGTTTAATGCTGAAGACAAGCTTTGTGCTGGTAATAATCTTTTCTGTTCGATCTATTATGGTAATTGAAACTAAAGGAATGTTGTTGTTTAAGCTTCCCTCGCTCAATTTCCAGTTTGGCCCGCTTAATTTCTAGTTTGCCCCGCTCAATTTCATGTTTGCCCCCACTCAATTTCCAATTTGGCCGGCTCAATTTTCAGTTTGTCCCACTCAATTTCCATGGCTCGCTCAATTTTCAGTTTGTCCCCCTCAATTTCCAGTTTGGCCTACTCAAAATCACTGTTCACCATCTCATCTGCAATGATCACGGCCCTTTGGTTGGAAAGAAAATAGCATAATTAGAATTTCCAACAACATTCTCTAAATCCCCGATGTAAGTCGCAGTGACAACATGGATATCTCCAAAGTATAGAACACATCTAATAAGTCTAAAGTTGAAAACATACCTCTCAATTTCTAGTTTGCCCCGCTGAATTTCTAGTTTGCCCCACTTAATTTCATGTTTGCCCCGTTAAATTTCTAGTTTGCCCTGCTGAATTTCTAGTTTGCCTCGCTCAATTTCATGTTTGCCCCGCTGGATTTTCAACCATCAACTCGATGGAACTTTGGAAAATAACTAGGTTGGTTGGCTAAATTAGTTTTTCCTACCCCAAAATCATATGCAATACATTAAGTAAATCATTCTAGTTTAGGAGATATGCTTGTTGAATAAATAGACAAAGAAATGAATTAAAAGATAGAAAAATATTTTTTATATACTTATATATACATATTTACATAATTATGTATTAGAGAAAAATGTAAGGGATAAAAAGTTCTCCACACATTTCACGGTCAATTCCCTTCACTTCACAGTCATTTCCATACATTTCACGGTCAATTCGCTTCACTTCACGGTCATTACTATGTGTTTCATGGTCAATTCTAACGATTCCGTTTCATTTGACGGTCATTTCCATGCATTTCACGGTCAATTCCCTTAACTTCACGGTTATTTCCATGCATTTCACGGTCAATTCCGGCAATTACGTTTCATTTCACGATCAATTCCCTTCACTTCATGATCATTTTCATGCGTTTTTTTTTCTAAAGAAACAAGCTAAAATATAGGACAACTACTTCATTACAAGTCGTATTTTGTATCAAGCAATTTATTTGGGAGAGGGAAATCCGGCATATCTTGTTAGCTTGAGGGGTGGCATTGGAATTTCCTTTCCTTCAACACAAATGATCTGCACTCAATTATAATTAATTTATAAGGAACTTATATATTAATCGAGTTCGTGTTGGGTCAAGCAACCCAAGACCTCAACCCGAGCCCAACCCAAGTTTTATTAGGTTGGTGTTTGTATGGCCCAACCTCAATACCAAACTCGATACATTCTGCCCAAGCCCAAAGCAATGTCGGGTCGGTCCCAGGTTGGTCGGGTTGAGCCCGCCCAACTTTCAGCCCTAAAATCATATATAGTACCTCAAGTAACTAATTTTGGTTTAGAAGATATTCTTGTTATATGAATAAAGAAAAGAAAGAAATGAAAAAAAAAAAGTGATAAATTTTTTTTATATGCTTATATATACATATTTATATAAATATGTGTTAGAGAAAAATGTAGGTAGAATAAAATTCTCCATGTAAAAATTTAAAAAAATAAAAATAAAAAAAGGTTAGGGATACGGTTATAGCTACGGTTATAATTCGTAGCCATAGATCGGGGGTGGAATCGCGAAATCCACGATTGATCGCCAATCAGGACAGCGACTTGCGGTGGAATCGCGGGAGCTGCGATTGATCGTCGAGCTACCAGTTATCTATGGCTACGGATTATAACCATAGCTATAATCGTATCCAGCTTATAGGCCATATGTTGGTCGTACAGTTGGAAATTTTCCTCTTTTTTTTTGGTTGCTTTTGTGGGTCCATCTTGAGGTCAGTGTTATATCCAAACCGTCCATCTATTTGGAAACCTCATATTAATAGTTGAGACGAAAAATAAGATAGATCTAACTATCAAGTAGACCACATTGTAAAAGGCAATGGGGAATTGAACGTCTACCATTGAAACCCTTTTAGGGGTTATAGAAGTTTTGGATCATTATGAATTTTGTTTTTCCTCTTCATTCAGGTCTTTGTGACCCTATGAATGAACTTAGACGGTGAGGATTTCTCACAAACATCACGGTGGGCCCCCAAAAAGTTTTTAATGGTCAACGCTCATTCAACACTGTTTCTTGTAATGTGGTACACTTGAGATTTGGATATATCTCATTTTTGGTCTTATATCATAAAATAATGTGGAAAAATATATGGACGGCATGGATGAAAATCATACATCATGGTGGGGCCCACAGACCACCGACCATCTGCCATTGGCTGGTGGCAAGGGGGAGTACCCAATCTGTTTCCGTGAAAGGAGGGGTAGTTTCGTCCTGAAAGTCGCTGTCCGCACGTGCTAGTCTAAGTTGGTAACTTAAGTTTGTATTCCTTCATAAAAACCGCTAGATGAAAGGTTTTGTCTACAGCAGTCATTTTCTCACTGGTCTATTATTACTAGAGAAATTTTCAACTGTACGACCCATTATGGCCCATTTACATTTGTAAACCCACCTCTTTTTACCTTTCAAGAATAAGCCCCATACGTACGGACGGCTTGCCAAAGGTCGAAAATGCGCCTGCTTTTCCTTCCGCAGTGGGATCGGCCGCTGACGCTCCTCGAACTCCGAGTTGTACGAACGGTTCAAAAGATATCAAAGTTACATGGGCCCCACAGTTTTGTATTTATTATATCCACAACGTTCATCCATATTTCGAGATCATTTCGAAGCATTATCAAAAACAAAAAATCATATCCAAAGCTTAACTGGACCACACCACAAAGAGCAGCAGGAAAATTGATTTTCACCCTTAAAAATTTTGTAGGGCCCACCATAACATTTATTCTCCATCCAATCTATTCATAAGGTCACAGAGACCTGGATGAAGAGGAAAAACAAATTTCATAATGATCAAAAACTTCTGTAACCCCTAAAAGGGTTTCAATGGTAGACGTTCAATCCTCCACAGCCTTTTACAGTGTGGTCCACTTTATAGCTAGATCTGTCTTATTTTTCTTCTCAAGCCTTAATACGAGTTTGTCAAATAGATGGACGGTTTGGATATAACACATACCTCATAATAGGACCCGCAAAAAGTGGTGGGGATTACAACAATAAAAAATAATAATAAATAAATAAATAGACCAGGAACTCATGGCTAAGGTGTTTTCTATAGCTACTGATTATAACCGTAACCATAGTCATGACCCCTGTCATTTTGATATGTCCTTTTATATGTATCGAAGGTCTTTCGATTAATCGAAAAAGGTTCAGAAGTGTCCAACGAGTTTGCCTCAAAAATCCTGCAATTTACGATATGTTCGATATGTATCGAAGGTGATTTGACCAATAGCTACATATTATAACCGTGGCCATAATTGTAGTCTATGCCAGTCTATGAATTTTTTTTTTGTTTTTTATTTTTTATTTTTTTACATTGAGAACTTTAAGCTACCTACAATTTTCTCTAATACATATTTATATAAATATGTATATATAAGCATATAAAAAAACTTTCTCTCTTTTTTTTATTTCTTTTTTTATTCATTTAACAAGAATATCTTCTAAACCAAAATTAGTTACTTGATGTACCCTATATGATTTTGGGGTAGGAGAAGCTACTTTAGCCAACCAACTTGGTTATTTTTCAAGATTCCATCAGGTCTATGGTCAAAAATCAATTTCATTCGCTTCGCGGTCAATTTCAATCAGTTCGCAGTCAATTTCATTCATTTCATTCACTTCGCGATCAATTCCATGCATTTCATGGTCAATCCCAGTGATTCCGTTTTAATTCACAGTCATTTCCATGCATTTCATGGTCAATTCTCTTCACTTCATAGTCATTTCCACGCATTTCACGGTCATTTCCCTTCACTACATGGTCATTTCCATGCATTTCACGGTCAATTCCCTTCACTTCACAGTCATTTCCATGCATTTCACGATCAATTCGCTTCACTTCACGGTCATTTTCATGCATTTCATGGTCAATCCCGGCGATTCCGTTTTGATTCCTGGTCATTTCCATGCATTTCACGGTCAATTCCCTTCACCTCACGGTCATTTCTATGCATTTCAGGGTCGGGTCAATTCACTTCACTTCACAGTCAATCCCGGCGATTCCGTTTTGATTCACGGTCATTTCCATGCATTTCATGGTCAATTCCCTTCACTTCACGGTCATTTCCATGCATTTCACGGTCAATTCGCTTCACTTCATGGTCATTTCCATGCATTTTACGGTCAATCCCGGCGATTCTGTTTTAATTCACGGTCATTTCCATGCATTTCACGGTCAATTCCCTTCACTTCACGATCGTTTCCATGCATTTCACGGTCATTTCCCTACACTTCATAGTCATATCATGCATTTCACGGTCAATCCCGGTGATTCCGTTTTGATTCACGGTCATTTCCATGCATTTCACAATCAACTCCCTTCACGATCATTTCCATGCATTTCACGGTCAATTCACTTCACTTCATGGTCATTTTCATGCATTTCATGGTCAATCTCGGCGATTCCGTTTTGATTCACGGTCATTTCCATGCATTTCACGGTCATTTCCCTTCACTTCACGGTCATTTCCATGCATTTCACGGTCAATTCGCTTCACTTCACGGTCAGTCCTGGCGATTTCGTTTTGATTCACGGTCATGTCCATGCACTTCACAGTCAATTCCCTTCACTTCACGGTCATTTCCATACATTTCACGGTCAATTCGCTTCACTTCACGATCAATTCCATGCATTTCATGGTCAATTCCATGCTTGGAAATGACCATGAAATGAAACAGAATTATCGGGATTGACCGTGAAGTGCATGGAAATGACCGTGAAGTGAAGCGAATTGACCATGAAATGCATGAAAATGACTGTAAAGTGAAGGGAATTGAAGGTGAAATGCATGGAAATGACTGTGAATCAAAAGGGAATCGCCAGGATTGACCGTGAAATGCATGAAAATGACCATGAAGTGAAGCGAATTGACCGTGAAATGCATGGAAATGACCATGAAGTGAAGGGAATTGACCGTGAAATGCATGGAAATGACCGTGAATCAAAACGGAATCGCCGGGATTGACCGTGAAATGCATGAAAATGACCGTGAAGTGAAGCGAATTGCCCGTGAAATGCATGGAAATGACCGTGAAGTGAAGGGAATTGACCGTGAAATGCATGGAAATGACCGTGAATCAAAACGGAATCACCGGGACTGACTGTGAAATGCATAGAAATGACCATGAAGTGTATGAAAATGACCCTGAAATGCATGAAAATGACCATGAATCAAAACGAAATTGTCAAGATTGACCGTAAAATGCATAGAAATGACTGTGAAATGTAGTGAAATGACCGTGAAATGCATGGAAATGACCGTGAAGTGAAGGGAATTGACCGTGAAATGCATGAAAATGACCGTGAATCAAAACATAAAAATGCGCATTGATGTTGAGGGTGCTTCCTTGTGGAGCTCTTTCGTCGATGTGCAGGTCTCATATTCCATTGCCTTGAGGAGCGGCATGGCTGCCATGACCTCCTTGGACAGGCCATGAGACATACATTTCAACAAGTCTTTCATTTCGTTGATGTTGAAAATCCGTTGTTTTGGATTTGGATTTGGATTTGGATTTACACCAAATCCACGATTTTATGCTGGAGTGGATTTAGGAAATACATGCATTTAACAATTCCTTGCCTCGAATCCCTTAGTCAGACAACCCCTAAATTCATCTTTCACATTAGATTTGAGAGCATCCATGGAGATCTCAGGCCATTAATGCAAAGAAATAACTTTTATTGCAAGTCTTTCATTTCTTTGAAGTTCAAAGTCCTTGTTTTTTTTTTTTCCTTGGGATTTGGATATACCCCAAATTCATGATTTTATGCTGGAGTGGATTTAAGGAATCCATGCATTTGACAATTCCTTGCCTCAAATCCCTAACCTCAGATAGCACATAAATTCATCTTTCACATTATACTTTTTTTTTCCTTTAAACTATTTTCCTCAATTTTGTAATGGGGGGAGGTTTTTGGGTAAAAACTTCCTTCACATAATGGAGCAGACATCCAATGTTTGTATATTCCTTTGTAAATGTCACATAAAAATGCCCATTGATGTTGAGGGTGCTTCCTTGTGGAGCTCTTCCGTCGATGTGCAAGTCTCATATTCCATTGCCTTGAGGAGCGGCATGGCTGCCAGGTCTCATATTCCATTGCCTTGAGGAGCGGCATGGCTGCCATGACCTCCTTGGACAGGCCATGAGACATACATTTCAACAAGTCTTTCATTTTGTTGATGTTGAAAATCCTTTCTTTTCTTTTCTTTTTGGATTTGGATTTACCCCAAGTCCACGATTTTAGGATGGAGTGGATTTAGGAAATACATGCATTTAACAATTCCTTGCCTCAAATCCCTAATCTCAGACAGGCCCTAAATTCATCTTTCACATTATATTTTCATTTTCCTTTTAAACTTCTTTCCTAAATTTCGTGATGGGGGAGGTTTTTGGGTAAAAACTTCCTTCTCATAATGGAGCAGACATCCAATGTTTGTATATTCCTTTGTAAACGTCACATAAAAATGCCCATTGATGTTGAGGGTGCTTCCTTGTGGAGATCTTCCGTCAGTGTGCAGGTCTCATATTCCATTGCCTTGAGGAGCGGTGTTGCTGCCATGACCTCCTTGGAAAGGCCATGAGACATACATTTTCTAGCCATCTGTTATTGTTCTTTCTTCTGACATCTCGGTGTTCACTTAATTTTATTATTTTCTGTTAAAGCTTTGTCTACCTGTTTCAGTTTAAATAATCTGTTGAAGAATGTACAATTAAGGTGTGTTTTTCTTGGAGAGCCATTGTTTTATGCTCTGTTTGGGCTTTTCATGCTGCATTCTCACTTCCTCTGTGTTCCACTGCAGGTGTCATTCATAACCATTTTTTGATGGGTTACATGATTGATGGTTTTTCTTGCAACTTAAATCACTATTTGTTTTAGTATTTTATTGAAAATGGTGTCTTAGTGGAGAATATTTTAAGAGTATATATGATACATCTAAAATGTAAATACATATTAATATATTCGTATAAGAATGCCATATTTAAAATCTGGTGAGTTTTTCAAAATCTTGTGATGTTATCACGAGATTTATTTTTAAAAAAAAAAAAATCATATTTTTGCACTGACTGAAACCGTAAAATCCTCTGTGGCATTCGTTCTTTCTCAACATTTAATTATGCTTTGAGGTCATATAAAATATATGTTTATTCATGTGATATTAAATCCTGGCTAGAGCTTGACCTTTGAAAGCTTTGAGCTGTTGGCCCGTGATGATATCCGTTTACCAAAATACCAACTTTCGGGACTGAATGGCATTGAAGCCTTGTTGTTATTCTGCAATTCTGAGGCCTATGAATTGATTAATTGTAATGCTTTTCTTAAGTATTTTATTTTCCCAATAAAAGACTTGATTGATTGGTTTGAACACTCTTTAGAGCTTGGTTCTATTGGCCGGCGATGATATCCAATTACCAAAACACCATCTTTCGGGACTGAATGGCTTTTGAAGCCTTGCTGTTATTCTGCAATTCTGAGGCCTTTGAATTTATTGATTGTAAAGCTTGTAATATAGTTTCTGTGTCATTAATTTCCAATATGTTTGATTAGTTGGTTTGAAACATCCATCCCTTCGTGGATGTTAGTGTGTTAGTAAAAGACTATTTTGTTGTTTTTTCCCCTCATGGTCATCTGTTGACACTGGGAAGCTTTTTGCTTGTGACAGATCTTATTAGGAAACTAATAAGCAATGGGAAGCAGCTTGATGCTGTTAACTATGCATATGCCTTCGATGTTGTGGGGGAGTTCCCTCCTGTGCCTCTTCTTAAGGCCTACTTGAAGGAATCAAAGAAGGTAGCCCAAGAGGTCCGGAAAAGGGGAAATGGCTCCCTTCAGGCACAGGTATTTCATTTTTCTTTCTAGGCACATGCCATGTTTTTAAAAATAAGTGTATGCACTGAGATTGCACAACACCCTGGATGCATCTTCAACAGAATGAGGCCATTGCTAAAGAACTTGCTGCATGGAGAGCAATAATCAAATGCATTGAAGAGCACAATCTCCAATCCGAGTACTTGCCGGAAGGCCTTGAAAAGCATATTGCTCAGTTGGAAAAGCAGAAGGCAGATAGGAAGCGACCGGCTCCGACGATGCCAAAGACCCAGCAACAGCAGGCTGCAAACAAGCGTCCCCGACCAGCTTTAGTGGGTGTAGCTGGCCCCACCACTCTAACTGCACCCCTGGTTGCACAAATTAACCAACAACCACCGCATTCGTCTAGCCTGAGCCTGTTGGCTGACCGGGTATCTCCGTACCTGCTTTCAGCCGGGCCTTATGGCTTGGCAGGGCCTGGTGCAGGAGCTTCTGCACTCTTTGACTGTCAGGGTCCCAGCTATCTAGGATCACATCTGGGTTATGTTGGGGGCAGGAGCCCACCGATGTCTCATCTCTACTCCACAGAGCTATCATTTAGTTTGTATGATAAGCCTGTTGGTTACAGTGGTTACACTGCGTCTGGTGGCATGCAGCATGGAAATTTGCAGCCCAGTAGTCTGCAGCAGCCTTTTCACCAATCATACTATCCTTAGATGAGTATGGGGTTCATTTTTTAAAAAAAAATTTATTAGGAACTTGTTTGTTAATCTGGTATGGCTTAGTCTGCCCTAGGGCATGGTCAAACCTTATATTTGACTACTTACTACAAATGTTGATGCATGGTGCAACTTGGTTAATCAAGTTCGTGGTCATGGTCTTGTCCTGACGGTAGTTCATTGGGCAACAACAGCTTTGGTTTATTTATATATGTTTTCTGTCCAACTAGGTAATGGAGGCCTTTACATATTTTAATTTAGTAGATATTCATTGCAATACTACTGGAGGCATTCCTGTCATGCATTTTTTTATAGAACTTGTTATTGTGTCTGGACTTCAAACTAAAACTCTCATAGGATCCTTGCCCATAGAAGTTTTATGCACTTCCTACATAAACCACAATTGCTTTCGTCTCTGTAGGAAGTGTGTATTGTTCATTTGGTTTTTCATTGTTATCTTAACTGTCTGTGTTCCTTTTCCAATAGCTCTCTGTTGGTGTCAGTCTGCAGCCAGCTGCTGCTTGATGTCCTCTACATTTCTGTTGTGCTGTCTGAAACGCTGTTGTTTTTTGATCTGTCGCTGGCATTTGGTCATGCATCTTTTCTTAAGATGGGGTAATAGCTTTCCATCTTTAGTTTCATCTCTGAATTTACATTAGACCTAAACTTGTTGTTTGATACCTATTTCTGTTAGATTGGAAAGTTGGGGCCTTGTGCCCTGTAACATCCTGGATTTTCACTGTTTTGGATTTTCAAAAATCCTTGAAATTTTTTTTTAATTAACTTATATTATTACTTATTGACCGTTAGCACTCAACGTTAGCTTATACACGAGTGGTCCAGTCTAGTCACGATCAGACCGTGTGCAGGCCATCAAGTCAGATGATCGGTTTGTACTCGGCGGCAGCTTGTGTAGGCCGTGCAGCAGCCGAGGAAGATCAGAAAAATATAAAATTTTGGAAAAGCATAGATCTCACTGGGCTTGTGGTCCATCACGGACCATGGACTCAGCGGACACCCAGAAATAAACTATTCAGGCCGTCCCAACGGCACTTTCCAAATGCAACCCACCAATGCCAGAATTGGAATCTAGTACTGGTAAATAAAACTGGGATTTCAGGCATTTCAGTCATCGAATTTTTTTCAAATTTACGGTAAAGGTCTAATGTATTTGTCTACACCCGCTTACAAAATCTGGGTCCCGATCGTGGCACGGTGACCGTTGATCGCGAATCAGACCCGTGCGACCAAACCCCATATCCGATCGTCCCCAAAATTTGCATGGCCCTTCATCGAGCCATGGAGCACCTATCCTATAAATTTCATGGCCAGAGAGCCACCAGAACTGCCCCATCAATCAGAATGGACCCCATAGGGTCATTTAGAGACCGGAACTATATATATGATCAAACCCCATATCCGCTAATCCGTTTGTTCCCAAACTTTGCATGACCCCTCATCGGGCCCTGATTCACCTACCCACCAAATTCGGTGGCTAAGGGGGGTGCTAGGGCAGCCCCAACGCCAATAGGGAGTCCTAGAGGGCCATTGTAGACATTTTAGGAAACTTGGGGCCAATGGGCCCAATTTTAGGAAATAAACCCTACCTCTCTCCCTCGTAACTTCCACCATTCTCTCCCTCATAATCTCCACCATTCTCCAACAACCAGGTTCTCTCCCTCATAACCTCCATCATTCTCCAACAACCAAGTTCTCTCCCTCATAACCTCCACCATTCTCCAACAACCAAGCTCTCTCCCTCATAACTCCCATCATTCTCCAACAACAAAGCTCTCTCCCTCGTAACTTCCACCATTCTCCAACAACCAAGGAGAGTAGAGAGAGAGAGAGAGAGAGAGAGAGTAAGGGAGAGCAAGGTGGACCCTAGATCGAGGTGGGGCCCAAGGAAATCAAACCCCACAACTCCCTACCTCTTCTCTAAGAAGAAACCCTCATCCACGACCACCCTTTCATTCCATTGATCGTCTAGGTAAGATCCATCACCCCTTTTTCTTGAAACCCTTGTGATGAGAGGGGATTTACATTAAAATCTAACATACAAATGTTTGCTTTAGGGATTCCAGCCAATCGACCCCGAAATCCGCATTCTTAGGTCGTTTTCCAACTCTCCAACAATTCATAGGTGTGGACTATTATCCTTAGGTGGCGTAGCACCAATTATAATATGAGTCTAATGATTTTTTTTGCTCGGTTGTTGTATTGGAGAATCTAGAGAAACCCTAGGAATTGTAGGTTTGTTGGAATCATATGAAATTGCATGATTAGTTCTCATTTTGATGTTGATCTTGTCTCTCACATGATTTAGTACATGGATGATCATATGCTCTTGTTTGTTGATTTTCTCATATGGTGTTGCTTCATAGTAGATAGGAGTCATGACTCTTGTGCATTGATTCCTTGAGATGTAGGAAGTGCTTAACTTCCTTACTAACCCACACAACTCACATGCACCTTGTTCGTGATAACTTAGTATACTTGTTAGGAATATTTGCATCGTATGTTGTGATGTATGTAAATATGATACTATTATGCTAGTTGATAATCTTGATGGTTGGCATGCTATGAATCAACATTGAACCCTAGATGGTCGGGAACATGAGGAGAGACGGTAGTCCCATCGGTAGGACTATGCTAGGGCTAAACCCGTGGATTTGGGCGGGTGTGTACGGGCGGCAGTAGTTCGACTACATGGGTCCCTTGTACCCAATGTCACTCGTCGCGTGCTCGCCTGACTCGTGCAGTCTAGCCTACTTACTGACCAGCCCCGTTTGTTAACCCTGTTTGCTCACATATGTATGGAACCTGGAACACCCTACCACCGTTGCAGCCCATTGATAACCACTTGAAGCTGATCCACTGCCTCGTGAGTTGGGCATGGTGGAATGAGACACTGTGTCCGAGCTGTCGGCCTACGTTGGGGCGACGAGCCTCCCCGTAATGACCGCGAGCGATCCCAGTTCTCAACACTCCCCATGTGCTTGAAGTCGGGGATGGGGAACCTGACGGGATCACGGATCACGGTGCCCTAGCCTCACGCGTTGAGGGGCCCTGGGTATCGCAACCTGTTGAGGGCATTGATACGCGGGGTGTATCAGTTTTCTCAACTTGCTGGATGAATGGAATTAACTAAGAACTCGAATAACATTATCATCGAATCGCATTAGCTAGGTTGGCGACTCGGCAGTGAAGGTCACTCTGAGGGAGTATTGGTCATACGCGATCGTTAGATAGAGTCGCCTGAGGGAGCGTTGTGGCGAGGGCATGCATCATATCATCCATCATGCATACGCATTAATAAGATTAGTTTAGTAACTGTGAATGTTTGCTTTTCATTAAATTCTTAATATAATTGATGCTTGTTATAAGACTAATAACACCCACTGAGTTGATCACTCACTCCCACTCTAGGGGGGTGTTTTAAAACACCAACCAGACTCTCCCGTAGATGTAGGAGATACAGATTTCGAGGAGCTTGGCGCGCAGAGGAAGACGAGTTTTCCTACTTTCAGTTAATGAGTGGGTCTTCATCGGCTTAGTAGATGGCGCGTTGGACCGCTAAGTAGTGGACTCAGCTTTATTCTTTTGGGCATACTATTCTTTTTGGTGATTTTGTTGGGTAACGCTTGTGCGACCCATTATACATTCTTTTGAACTTGTATATATACTTGATTTCTTTTATTTCAGTAGACTTGTGTGTTTGTGCTTCATGTTCTAGGAAATTCCAGGCTGTGCATTTTAACTTGATTTAAGTGCATATTAATGAAAATTGGTTATAAGTGACCTCGGGAACTCGGGAGTCGAGTGTAGGCATGACCCCTGATTTCCAAGGCGTTACATGCCCCCATACCAAACTGTTGGCTTTTTATGTTTTGGGGATTGTTGGCCAAGATGGTTTCTTAGTGTTTTTAATTATGTCCTGCAGTCTGGTCTCTGTCATCCAATCTTCTCTTGGAGCATAGAGGAATAGAATCATTGTCTTTCATGTTGTGCCTGAAAATTTCAAGTTTTTAGGTCCTCGTGGTCGTTAAAGTTCATCTTGTCATCTGTTCAACATCTTGAGTTACCCTTAATAGGATGAATTAGCAAAAATTCTAATATTTATATACGATGCCATTCACCCTCTGTGAAGATGATGGTTTGGCTTTTAGCGATGGTGATGTGGCTTTAAGCCATTGTGTTTTTCCATGAGAAGCTGTCTTCACTTTGGAGAGCTGTTGAATAGCTGCCAAAATTCGTTTCTCATGTATTGCTGCTGCATTAAAACTGATTCCACATGGTTGTTACGTGGTAATTTTTTTCCCATTTCCGGATTGCATTAATCTGCTGAGGTGATACTGAGATCAGTACATGAGCTGGGCTGGAGCCTAGATCTTCCCTTGTATCTGCTTCTGCACTAACTTTGCTAATGATCTGGATGTGAAGCAATGGTTTTGAGCTGGCTTCATGTGTTAGATGAGATGGCAAATTGATCTCGTGGATTTTGCCTTCCCATCTTTAGGGTTGTTAGTAACCAACATTTTCTCGTGTACTGCAGAATTGGTTTTATTATGGAAGAAAACCAATTAATTGATCTCAAAGGTGCAGAATTCGGTGAAATTATGCAGTCATACCAGTAATTTGTGGTGGAAAGTTGATTTTCCATTTGTGGTGGGTATTTTGAATTCCTGCTGTTGGACATCCATGCTATCTGTTCACCCCTTTGGGTGAACTCTGTTGGTTACACTTGTGCATTTTTCTGGAGATGGGTCTCTGGATTGGAATAAATGGCTGTCTGAAGCTATGGCAATTGTTTGCCTGAATTTTCTGATATAGGATAGTTCCACTCAATTGTCTGTTTAGTCCTTCTAGCCAACAAACCATTGTAAATGGGCCTTAGTCCACCTCTAAATCAGGAGAATTTATAGTCTTATTTCGTTCCCACGACATCCATATGTTCTGGTCAACCACCTTTGATACACGTATACTACCCACCCCTCCTTCCTCCCTGTCCATCGAATATGACTAAATGCGGTATAATTTTAGATGGTTTGGTGCATGCTTCTTTGACTGCATACGAACTGAGCCTTGGACATCAATCATGTTAGCGCATGTGAAAGGTTGGTGCATCTGTTCTGCTGCTTCAGTGGAGTGAGCGTAGCAAGCCTCAAGGCTTGTCTTATTGAATGCAATCATGCATTTCGAAGATCCACCGTAAGAGTCGAAGCCGTATTGCATGCCATAAATGGCATGTTGAAGACAGCTATATGGAAGATCTACTCGGAGGGGTCAGCTGGCTTGGACAGCTATAGTTGACTGGTTGGTGCTTTATATTCTTTCTAAAAGGCATTCAGTGGGTTTTATGTTCACAACTTATGTAATTGAATGGATTGTATTGTATTGTATTTATTTAATGGAATCTTTGGAAATGTTATTGTCACATGGTGCAGTCGTGAGTAATATTCACGTTTTTCTCTAACTTTTAAAATATAATTTTACAGGATTTTGCAGGGTGTTGATGCCATGCCATTTTATGCACGACTATGGATTTGCAGGGTGTTAATGCCATGGCATTTAATGCCCGCCTATGAAGGTTGCTGTCGGCGGGGCTCCTTCGAGTCCAGATATTCCACCCACCCCCATATGGTGTATTTGGGTTTCTGTGTTTCAGTGGTGGTGATGGGTCGGCTGAATGGTCTAAGAATTCAGTGCTGAACTGGTAGTGTTCGTTGCCCTATGGTCCGCTTGTAATACGTACGCTGTGAGTTTGGTTAAAATCAAGCCTTTTTAATGGCTATATATTTTTTCGAACTTTGACCCACTTCACATTTGGGTTAGCCAAACTTGGTTCATTAATGGTTTGGGCCAGTTGAGTTGTGGATGATTTGAACAATTATTTCACACCTGCCTGCGTTACTCACAACATTGAAACCATTTTGCGAAAGGTGTTGCTTCTCTTCATAAGTTTGTAAGGGACACAGGTGGATGTCAAATGGCCCAGTTGTATGGTTGTTTTAGGCCTGGATTTCAAATTTTTTGGGATTTTCCTTTTGCTAGGCCTCAGCCAGGGCCCATTTACTGCTATGCAAGTCTCTCTCTCTCTCTCTCTCTCTCTCTCTCTCTCATTATTCTCCTGCCCTGGCATCCTGTTAGTACTATTCATCCATCTTCGTTCGGAATGGTTGGGATTACTTCCAAATTTGATAAACAAATTCAGAAACATTTATACGGTTATGTTCAGGCATATGAGTGCATTTTAATTTGGTTGCCCCTTATGTTCAGGCTCTATGCGCATGCTCCATTTTAATTTTTTCTTTTTTGTTTTGTTTTTTTCCTTCTAGCATTTTTATTTGTGCCCCTCTAGTACCTTCTTAGATCCTATTGAGGTGCATGTATTACATTAGTCATTAGGTTATTTTGGTGATCCAAAGTGTTCCTAATTGTGAAATAATAAGCTAATAGGCCTCGGAAAAAAAAAAAAAAAAAAAAGGAAGAGAATGCTGTAGTCCTAGTTGCATCCGTTCACTTGTAAAGTAAAATTGATAAATCTGAGCCGTCTATTCACTCCATGGGCTACTGTGCTGAAATCCAATCTTTTTATTATTATTTTATTTTTTAAACACACGCTCACTAGATTAATCAATGTGGTAGATTCACAAAAGTTTCAACACAGGCCATGGTGCCCCACTAGTTATGTTGGGCGGCTCATGAATAAAGTCAGCCAAGTTATTTGGTGGGCCTCTTGTGTATTTGGATAATGTGAATGGTTAAAAAGATTTTGCAATCTGCAATCAGTTTACATGTCTCTTACTGGTGAGGTTTGCTTGAATACATCCTAAGTATACATTGCAACTTTTAGTCGCTGGATTTCTTTTATTTATTTTCAATTACCAAGGCCCTGTTTGGTTGCACCCTCAAATGGCCACTTGGGGCCTAAGTGTAGTCTTGATACGAGTGGCAATTAATCATTAAAATTAAGCACCAGTACTGGATTGTATACATATTGGTCGTTTAGAAAGAATGCAAATATCAAGATTTTATGAATTTTCTTTTTTCTATGGGTCAAGATTTCCATTCCTTATGGCGAATTTGGTTGCTATCAAGAAAATTTCATAATCAAACAGTCTAATTTAGTGCAAAATATCATGATATTTAGTGCAATCAAAACGTATTGGATTGATTAAAATTAAAATTATAAAAGATTCTTAAAATATTATTTTCCATGTATATAAATGACCCCGGTAAGTAAAGGGAGGAGTTGGTAATGTTCGTGCCAAAATTTGACAGGCCAGATTAACCGCGCAAATGGAGCCAGGTGGCATATATATGATATGCTAGATACATGAAGGACAAATCATATTTTTGAGAAGCTTTATTTTTATGTTATTTTCAGATAAGGACGAGTAACTGTTTGAGCCATGTGGAGCATGTTTTGGGTGTTCCGCGAAGGTAAAATTATGATTGGTGCCATGTGGACAAGTGGTTATTTTCACACCTCTCCTGGGAAATGCTATAAATAGCAGAGGTAGATACGAAGTGAGGAATCCAATTCAATCCAACTTAAACAACCCCACCAATGCAACGCTGCATATCTTAGCCTAGTATGTAGGAGTGGTCTAGTCTAGTCTGTCCTTGTGATCACGCCGATTTCATCGTTGTATTTTGTAGCCATTAAATTAAGGCATCATTTCATGTTCAAAACCATTCATGTAATTGCATCTATCAATCTTATAAAATATACGTTAACTCACCAATCTTGAGAGGTCAAATTGGGAAGTGAATTCTAGCCTTATTTGAATTCAACTTTAATTATGTACCTCAAAAGATCGTAAAATGACAAGTTATAGCCAACTTTTTGGCCGATCACCCAGCTAAAAACATTGGCTAGACTTCGCATGAAGTAGTTGATATATGTCATGTTAGTATCCTATCCTGAAAACTGATGTTTGACCCTTCAAAAACAAACCAGTCAGCAGGAGCATTAATTATCATTATCAAAAGAGGCTTTAGAAAGTATGTCCTAAAGTGAAAGATTTACTTATACTCATTATCAAAGTCCTTGGCCTTTTCAATAAAGAATTCTAGTGCATGAACGGTCAGGCCGAATACAAGGCTTTAATTGTTAGTTGGACATATTGTGTGAACTCAAAGTCTGAAAAGTCAAAGTATAGGGTGATTCCCAACTAGTCGTCAATCAAATCAATAGAAATTATATATGCCTAGTCATCAATCAAATTAATGGAGTTTATAAATGCATAAACAACAATTTAATCTCATATTGTGTTACAACCAGCAAATTGATGAATTGCTTTAATGATGTCACAGTAAACTTCATACCAAGAGAAGAAAACGGTGATACCAATGCAATAACACAGCTGGCTTCTAAGTTAAGATTATCAGAAGGGATTTTGAAAAGAATTGTAACTGTCCAAAAACGATCACCGCCATCAATAAAGGAGTGGAAGCCTTGTGTAAGACTGTTTATTGCAAACGCAATTGTAAGATCGATAAGTCGATTGTTCAGTGATAGATCACGCATGGTAGAATTAATAGGAGTGACTTTTTTTCCCTTCAACTGAGGGAAGTCCTATTCGTTAGCCGATGTAGAACTAATAGGAGGAGCTTTTCTTCCTTTCAATTGAGGGAAGTCCCAGTCGTCGATTGCATAGCTCGGTAGTTAGAATTTGAAAGAAATTCTCCTCCCCTAACTTGGGGAGGTTCTTTCATAGTAGAATTCACAGTGGAGGACTTTCTTCCCTTGCACTAAGGGAAGCCCTCGTAGTCGGTCGTGTAGTTTGAATAGTCGGGAAGTCATTTAAAAGAATTTTCTTTCCCTAACCTGGGAAAGTTCTTTTATTGTAAAAGTCTATAAAGTAGTAGAAAACACAATAGTAGAATCATAAGCACATTTTACATTTTTGAAAAGGGAGGTCGCTCTTAGTTGAGCAGGTCGAGGTTAGCCGATGAATCTTATTACCGAGCTCAGTTGATTGGTTCAGCTCGGTCGTCAGATTTCCTTAATTAGCCTAGCTTCCTCAAGTACCTGTTTCGGCTTGGTGTTTAAGGGAGTGTACCGATGGAAGAGACTTTCCGGATGTCGGTTGGTACAATGGTCTTGGTCTTGGTCGTCCTCTTCTTTTTTTTGGCGTTAACGGCAGATAGCTCCTTTTCTTCCTTTTGTTTCATATCCTTAGCTGAGTTGTTTCCTTCCTCGAGAAGCTCTTTGTGAACTAAAGAACTCCTCGACATTGGATTATTTTTTAACTCGGTTAAGTAGGTTGACGAGGGTATTCGGGGGTTCTTACCAATAGAGAATAGGAACTTATTTAAGGTCGACTACTATGGCAGACAAAGCTATCTGGTCGGAATAATCGTCAACTTGGACAACTTCAGCCTTAAAATGGATGACATATTCTTTTAGCAACTCGTTCTCCCTTTGAGTGATTGTAAGAAGATGAGTTATTTACTTTCTTTTCTCTTTCCTACAGATGAACTGTGTGACGAAGGCCTTCCTCAGTGAGTGAAGGAGCTAAGGGACTTCTGCTTTAATTGCATGTACCATTTGTATGCAGTCCCCGACAAAGACAAAGAGAAGGCTTGACACATAACCGAGCTCGACGTGCTGTGGAGCTTCATCCATGCTCCGAACGATTCCAAATGCTCGGCCGAACCCGGAGTATGGGGCAATTTGCGACATTCAGAATTTGGGTGGGAATTTGGCTCCCATAATGTTGTCAGTAAACGGCGGCTCGGTGTCCTTCAGCATAGCTTCGACAGAGGTCAGTATTTGGGTTCGGTAGGTTTGGTGGATATCGCCAATTTGACCTCGCAGTTCCTTGAGTTTTGCTTTTCAGAGGTCCTCGTTCTTAGCTACCTCATCGGGAGCCTTTCCACGCATCTTCTTCTCCAACATGTGACATAAATTGGAGTCAGTGGGCATTGCAGTTCCCGAGGTGTAGGAGGGCGCATGGCTTGGTTGCTCAGGATGTTGCTTGGTTCTCTGCGAGTCGACCGGTGCTTGAGGTGGTGTAGAGACCTCGGTAGCTGCCCGTGCATCTATCCCCTGGTCAGGAGGTGGGTTTTGTCTCTCCAAGGTTTGCATTATCCGGTAATGTTATCGGTTAATGCTTCGACTTGATGTTCTAGAGAGATGAGCCAACCTCCTCAGTTTCGGGACTGCTGCGCAGGGCTTGCGAGTGTGGTATCAACCTGAAGATGTGAGGGCTGGTCTTCGTGCTCTGCAGACTGCTCTGCTGGTGGGGGGGCAGCTGCTGCGATCACGGCCTCACCTCCTGCTATCCAGAGTATCTGCAATTTATTGAAGAACAAAAGAAAATATTGGGGGTGCTGGTTAAGGCCGGAGACCCTCTGATGCCTTAGTAAGGTAGTTTCGTAGGAGTAGAAGAATCAAGATATTTGTTCACTACCAAAAAATTGAGTGAAGGGCATAGACTTTGAAAGTATTTGGCTATGGATTAAATCTGTAGTAATTATACTACAAATTTAATCCGTAGCTAAAACCTAATTGATCGGTAGCTAAAGCCTATATCCTTACCAGAATATTATTAGATAGTGATGGTGCTTAAGGGGCTCCATGGGGCCCATTGGAATATATGTATTTGATCTAAGCTGTCCATTAATTCTGATATATAATTTCAGTGGATTAGCCCAAAAATTATGTAGATTAAAGGTATAAGTGGACCACACCATAAGAAATAATAAAAATTAAATTTCAATTGTTAATATGTTGTGTGGTCTTCTTACAGCTTCGATCTGACTCATTTTTTTCAACCCTTAAAATAATATTTTAAAATTAATGGACGGAGTTGATAAATAACATACATCATGGTGGGCCCCACGATCCAAAAACCCACGGTCCTAATGGGCCGATCCGTCACTCACCCTCCCAAAAATGAAAATCTCGATCTGCCTTTTTTCTCCCGCCCGCAGTGTCCGCCCTTTTCTCTCTCTCTCCATCTCCCAAGCTCTCTCTCTCTCTCTCTCTCTCTCTCTCTTGCACAGCCTCTCCCTCGCCCTCTCTCTCTCTCTCTCTCTCTCTCTCAATTTCTGAAATCAGTTACATTTGGATGCGCCATTGAAATCTCTATTTCTGTATCTAATGACTCAAGCGTAGATAATAGGGCTACAACTTGAACCCAAGTTCTGGTTGTGTTGGGTCAGGTTTTTGAAAAACACCAACCTTATTTAAATTGGTGTTGGGTTTTCATTGAGCAAATTCATGCATTTGGGTTGAGTATTGAGGACCTTGGATTGGGTTGTAGATATATGGCATAAAAGCCCCTTTCTACCAAAGATTGTCTCCAAAAGGTGGCACGATTTGATGGGCCCACATGAGTTTTGGATCTGCCTTATTTTAGAATCCTGTCCACTTGTATTTTTGAAAAACTGATGGACAGAGTGGATTTATCTTGGCCATCTCTGTAGCCACACATAGCTTCCGACTACAAGAAATTCCTGTGGGCAGATTAGGGATTGTGCGAGTAACACCGCAGCATGTGTTTTTCCTGATCGTGGGCCCACCTTGATGTGTGTTTTATATCCACGCAATTCATCAGTTTTTCCAAATCATTGTATGGGATGTTCCCAAAAATGAAATATATCGAATTTTCAGGTGGACAACCTCATAGAAAAGGCTAGTGATTAATCATTAAAAACTTTCTTGCATGCCACAAAAGATTTAAATCGGGCTGATATTTGTGTTTGACCTTACTAACGAGAGGCAAATAAATATTAAGGTGGAGCTGGGAAGTTTTTAATGGTGGGCGATTGTTTCTTGCGCTGTGGTTCATATGAGATTTGATTTGCTTGAATTTGACATTAAATCCTTCTTATAAACGAATCTCTTTCCAAAAGGTGGCATGATTTTTATGTGGTCTAAAGTAGATCCTGGTAGTGCAGTGAGTATCTCTGGTTTTATAGTTTTACTTATACATTCTTGTACATTCTTGTATTGATTGCTCATGCATGACGGTTATGCGCATTCTTTCAGGTGGATGTTGCATGTGGGAGGATTGGAGCTGCATATTTCAGATTCAAGCTTATGTTGTTGTCATACATGCAGATCAATTCTTCTATGTTTGGGTGCATGGCGATTGGATCTGAAAATTTGAGATTTTCATTCACTTATTTCATGGCTTTCGGTAAGATCTTCTTTAATTGTTAATTTATTTAATTTGAATGGAAGAAGGATTGATTATTCAATGCAAACTCAATTTATGGAGAGGTGTAGTTTTAGTCTAAAAATACTCCAGCTTTCATTTGAAATTTAAAAAAAAAAAAGGAATTATACTTAATTTGATGTTTCATTTCTTGGCATATAGCTCAAAGAGGACTGCATGCATAAGAGCATTTGATGATTTTTGGCCGAGAGTCCCAGCTCAAAGAGGACTGCTGTTATTGGGTAACATCTGTCATATGTAATGATCAATTCAAATTTGATTGAGAATCCAAATACACCTTTCTTGCATATGCTTTTCCAGCCACTACAACTCGAATCTCTATTCGGGCTCTGGTTTTCCTGATTTTCTCAATAAAACAGTTTGATTGAAGACTGATTTGCTCTGCTTTTCGTGATTTTCGCCTGTTTTTTATAGAAATTAGGGTTTGGAGAAGTTATCTTGAAGAAATTCTAGGCCATTGACTCACAAGTGTAGCTGGGTCATGTGCATTCAGCCCAACTCGAAGAAGCTAAAACTGTCTACATGACAGCTCCCACGCGGGCCTCATTCCTACCATCACAGTGCACCCCACCTGATGAATGGACTAACCCTTGCCTAATTGGTAATCTGGACCTAATTTGCTGAACGCTTGCTTGAATTACAGAATCACGTTGCCATTGGAAAGTTAACTTGATAAGCTAAAACTGATTTTTTTTTTATAGCTTGAGTGATGTTTAACCTTTGAACTATAGCCACGCTCTTTGTTGACAAAAAATGGATAACCACCTTGATTATTGTCAGCAACAAGCCTTTTGAGGCAAATATCTGTAGAATGATAAAACCATGAAGTCATCGACTTGGGTTTCATCTTGGACCCCTAACATTGTTTCACGAGAACCCTTGGCCAAGCCTGCATCACAGGTGAGTAATGTATCCGTCAAATTCACTTAAAATTTGCTTATAGGAACAGATTCACATAGAGAAACCTCCATTAAGTTGTGTTTATAGGTTTTCCAGAAGACAAAATCCGTCCCTTCTCCTTTGTTATTTCCATTGTAACAAACATGTCCTTTGTGTATCTGTTGCAATCAATTAATAACCACTTTATCATTCTTATGTTAATTGGGCATATTTTCAGTATTACATGTGTCAATGAAAAAAGTTCTTTAAAGCTACTCTTTGGGCATATTGGTTCTCTAAAGAAAATCTTTGCTTTTAGTTTCCCTCTGTATAGTTTCTTTGGGCACTACTCTTTGTACCACATCTTAGCGTAAGTTTTTTTATGGCAGTTTCATTTTATGGTTTCTGTTTTTGAAGTTTTTAATAACAATTCCTCGGATGTGGGTATGGATGTTGTATTTTTGACCTTTTCTTTCTTGGTTTTGTTAGGTTATTTTAGTTGTTCTAGTTGTCTTTTCATTGTATAGCTCCTTTAGGTTTTCTAGTCTTTTGCCTCTTCTTTTTTCCTTAATTTTTTTTTTCTTTCCTTTTGTTTTCTTCCTGTTTGTAGTCCCTTGTGTGCTTTAATAAATTTCTCATCTTTCAAAAAACAAAACACAAAAGTGGATGTGTTAAATGAACTTCTAGTTAATTTTTCATATTATTTAAGATTCTTGCAACATTATATATATGAATTTATATTTGTAGACTACTTATGTATATTGTTTCCTTTCATAATCTACTTTCTCAGTCTTTTCGGGTGGTTGTTATTACTTTCTCAGTCGTTGGTCCTATTGTGGGCAGAGCATAGCTGAAATTCACACTGTTTATACAATCTGAAATTTTCAACTCAACTATTGAATTTGGGACACGGACCACTTTCTCTTCAACTTTCCATTTGACAATCACCAATGGGATGGTTAGGATCGTCTGGCTAGTAAGACTAATTGTAAATTAGCATGCATGTATGCAGTGTGTTGGGTTGTGATATTGTTGCGAGGAAAGCATATTGTAGAGATATGTTGTCTTATTTATGGACATTATGATCACTTAAGTTTTCAGTTTCTACAACTAGGCCCATTGTTCAGTGTTCCAAACCATCAATATGATGGGCCATGCCCCATATTGGTTGCCCATGTACCAATAGCCATTCAGTTTGGAAGAGCCTAGCCAAGAATTCTTGGCCTTCATTTGTTTTTGGAACACTGCTGTATTAGAACCGGAAGCTTGAGAAAATGAAAATTGGACAAACGCCTCGTCTTAATTTTCATTCTTTTGATTGTCCTGTCTATATATATGTTGGCCACTGGATAAAGGGTCAGAACTTCCCCATCTAATCTGGGAGACTTAGAATGCATTGGCCATACATAGGCCCTCAAATAAATATGGTTTGGACGTGTTTGGTTCGTCGATGGCCCTGCTGATGTGACACAATTTCCTGGAGCAAACGTGGCATCTTGCAAGAATCCATCCTCTAGCAGAATATCTCCCAGGCGAGTGATCAGGGAAGCCTTCGAACCTTCCTACATTGGTAACATTCGGCCTTAGGTTGGTTATCATTTTGCTTGTGTTGCTTTGTTCAATGAAATTCTAGTGAGCAGCCAGCATGTCAGGTGTTTGATGAAATTCCTAAAACAACTGTGTGTAGTATTATCAGGTCGATTGGCCTCATACATGCATCGCTTTCACCCCCACTTTGTTTCTATCCACTGTAAATGGTAATTAGTTGAGTCAATTACATTTGACTGAAACTGAGCATCCAAATACAAGCTGAAGATTATATTATAATTACTGAATATCGCACAGGTCTTGTGTCTTCCCCAATAGGAGTCACTTACAAAGGCACCAACCAGAGAGAAGGCATATGTGCTCCCTGTTTATAGCATGTTCATACAGGCCTTTTAGTTCCCATTTGAACTTTGAATTTGAAATCAACACAGCAACTGAGGACAGATTATAATTACTGAATATGACTCTCAAATTTATGCATGCTTTTCCTTGTATTTGCCTTAAAATACTCTGCAAAGCTGCATAATAGGGGTTATTTGATACTCTAGCAAAGTGTGATGCTCTGGACACATGCACAAATTATACACGTGGAATACATGTACCACAAAGTGAACTGGGCAAATTGCAAGACACACTATAGATAGCATGTAGCGATGACAAAAGATTTCGATTAGATGAACTAGGCCTCAGAATAATGGACATTTGTTTTGCTGATTTTGGACTACTGAAATCTTTCGATCACAACTGTCCATTTTGATGTCCATTAGTCAGCCGTTTACGATCATGTATTCAGTGCACTTTTGTGCTATGGTCCATCTGCAGTAGGGCACATATTTTTATGTTGAAAATTTATCATTTTTTTGTGCTAGTATTGTAATATCTATTGTGGATTCTTACTTATATGTACATTTATCTGGAAGTAGAAAGCTTTTGCACAGTTTTGTTCTAGTAATGTCTTATAATTGGATGAGGTTTTCCACTGAATTAACTTTCATTACATTTGTGACTTTTTACTCTCTCTCTCTCTCTAATTACTATATTTAGCTTTGGTTTTGTATATCTTGCATTTTGGATGTTTAGCTTTGGCTTGGATATATGAAAGCTTGAGCTGATTCAGGAGATGACAGCTACTATTTCCATGGCAAGGAAATAGCTAGGAGTTGTAAGTCAAAGGAAATATTAAAGAATGATGTGGTTGCCTTAGAGGAGAGTTGCATCAAGTAAGAGAGAATCACGATCTCCAAATAGCACGGGTGCGGACCTTAAAGGCTAAAATAGATAGATACACCGAATATACTGGAAAATTCTCTATAGAGTAGGAAAAGTTTAACTGCAATAACAAATTTACTTTGAGGTATGTTGGTATCTTTCACTAAATTTTTATCTTGTTTAAGATCTGGCAAATATGGTATGTGATTTTGATCTTCTTTTACAAAATAGATGCGCCTCTCAAAAAGAAGAAATAAGAAAAATAGATAGTTCATTATGTATGAAACTGTAACTGACATTGAAATGGGTGGTGTTCAATTTTCACAAGGAAATGTTACTGATTCATGCATCAGTATAATTATGGATTCTGTCATCAAGTTACAATCAAATTCTTTAATCTCACCCATTACTATTGCAAACAAAGCCACCATATCTCAGAAATTCCTATCAGTTTCCAAGTGCCACAAGCAATGTGGAAGTATTCCTCACAAATGAACATTCATCATGGCTTGAGGGTAAACAGGCAAATGCTCTGTTATGGCTAACCAGATCAGAAATCTTCATTTTGCACATTACAAATGCAAACATAATGTAATCAAATTCCTTTCAAGTGGGACATCCATTGCTTGACAAAAGAAAAAAAAAATGTATTGGTCCTGTAAGTATTTATGGACTGACAGCCATGATCATAAGTTAAAACAAGGGGATACATGCATGATCCCACTTTTTTTTTTCCCTTCTGTATTTGCAGATTCTCACATAAGAAAACTGTGTTTGTAAGAATGACATTCTCGATGTCCAGCTATCGGGGCCCACATATGATGGATGAACCATTATTAGTGACTGAATTGAAACATATACAGGCTATCTGTTTCACTGGCCATTTGTTGGATGGTTAGGATTGTCTTATAAGAGTGATTCCTAAAGGATATGGACAATCCAACGTGGGACTTGTATGATAGAAAGTCTAGACCAACTTGATTTTATAAATTTGATTTAGATCAAACATTGTCATGGTCATTGATATCATGGTAATGAACTTATGGTCATTAAATCAAAATGATTGTCAAGAGGTCTGTGGAATAGAAGATGGATGTCGAATGATCTCCGTGTCATAGTGACAGAAAATACTGAGAAATGCTTATTTGTATGCAATTTGCCACATTAAGGTGTATGAGACTGGAGGTTCTGTCTTTCTTGACTCTTTTCTTTTTTCTATTTTGGTTTTCTGCAAATCAGAGTTTGGCAACTAGTCTTGGATTTCTGTTATTTTTAGGGGAAGAGGAAGATGATCTATGTTTCTACTTCGTTAAACTACATATTATGAAGGTTAGGCTGTTGCAAGTTTTTTCAAGGTATGTCCTGTACATTTGTAAATGCAAATTCCTTTTTCTTCCAGACCTTTCTTAATGTTATAGGCTTCATTGTATGCCCACCATTTAAAAATTCCAAGGCATGTCCTCTACATCTGTAAATGCAAATTCCTTCTTCTTCCAGACCTTTCTTAATGTTATAGGCTTCATTGTATGCCCACCATTTAAAAATTCCTAGGGCCCACCATAATGTTATAGGCTTCATTGAATGCCCACCCTAAGAAGTTTTTAATGGTAGGCATTGAGTCCCTATTGTGTGGTCCACTTGAGGTTTGGATCTGCTTCATTTTTCAGACCATGTACTAAATAAATACATAGGCCAGTAGGTGATTGGAGTTTGTTGTGTTTTGTGGTTTTCTTTTTTGGTTTTGATGGTAACAATGCAGTGTTTGGGTGATGATGAATAAACGGACTAGAAGATTGTCCCAAATGCCGGAAGAAGTTAGAGGGGAAATAGAACCTTATTTTATTGAGCATGCTGCTGTCTTGGATGAAGACAGCCGAAAACTGCCAAAGCTCAACGATAACCCTGCGGATTACATGAGGCGTGAGTGAGCATATAATTTCTTCTATTTCCTTTTTTCCTTTTTTGTCAAGTGGTCAGTATACACTGTGTATCATCTGTGTTTGGGTAAACCATATTCCGGCAATATGATTGGTTTTGGAAACATTTGAAAATCATGTATGCTCCCAATGATTTTATATTAGATTTTGATTTCCTTCGAATATTCTCGTGACACGTGGTTTCTCTCTGGTAGTAGTGAAGCTAGGAGAGTATCTTAGTACCATAATTACTATATTGATTTGCTAGAGCATTTGATTCAAACATGCATGATTTCTATTTTAATGATTGTCTGAGGTCATTTCATAATTGCTTCCCAAAGTCATGATCCTTGATGTGTTGCTGACATACATTATTTAATTTAATTAATTTCATATAATACACGAATGGGCCTGGGCAGGCACTCCAAATGAAGGGGCTGCTTGGCTCCATTTGCAGAGACTAGCTGATACATTGCATGGGATACCGTTAATTCCAGTGACTGGAGGAGTTGTCGTTGGCATGATGCATGGATTACTTGAAATTTTTGACCAAATAAAGCAGCCAAGGTCTTCTTAGAGGCAAGGCTTTGATCTGCTGGCTGGAGTCTTCCCTAGAATAAAGGCCATACAGGCTGTTGTAACATTAGGCACTGGTTGTTTTTTAGGTCCTGAGGGACCCAGTGTTGATATTGGTAAATCATGTGCAAATGGGTGTTCGGCAATGATGGAAAACAACAACGAAAGGAGGATAGCTCTCGCGGCAGCTGGTGCAGCTTATGGAATTTCTTCAGGTTCGGTATTTCTCTCAATTTTCTACTCTGCAGATGTGAATGGTTGGTCTAGTTGAATGACTAACCATGTCTTTGTCGAAAGTTGCTTTGAAACCCACCTCTACGTGGGCTTGGGCAGGTACTCCAAATTTACTGTTCACATACAATTGCCAAACAGCATCGAAGTTAAATTGTGAATCCTTTGTTATCATATTCAAATCAAATAGTAGGATTTGATTTGCTATCAATTTTATTAACACGCTTTCCTCATCAACAGTGTCTCAATGCTTGGTTTTGCCCCATTTTCATCTACATATCATGTTGCGCAGCACGCCAACAACGCAGTGTGCCTAGATCCAATCTCAGGCCTCACCCACAAACGATAAACAGGAAGAAATATAAAATAGAAATAGATCAAAGCATTCAAAACAAACCACAAGACAAGATATACGTAGAAAAACCCCAAACTAGGGTAAAAAACCACGGATGCAAACTTCCACTATGAAGAACGAAGATTACAAAGCAATATACTAACCTCTCCCTTGGAAGCACATAAAAAACCCTTTGCCCATACCTTAGAATAATTTTTCCTTTCTTTTTCTCTATCCTAAAAAACCCTAGGAACCCTTGTTTATAGTTTAGGAAACTCCCCTTTCCGCATCCCAGTTGCGAAAGGACTTGCGACACGAAATCTGCGCAAAATCGCAGAACGAATCTGTGTAACCTCGACTGGTCATGCAGCCTGCATGACCAGTCGAGAGGACCCCACGACCGGTCGTGAATGAGCCACAACCGGTCAAACACCTCGGGATCAAAAACAATGCTCGCTGGACTTTGAGTCGAGCCAGTCCACGACCGGTTGAGCCGGACCCTACGACCGGTCGAGCATGGCTCACGACCGGTCGAGGACAGTCCCAGATGTGGCTCCACATCTTAACAATCTCCGACTTGGAGACACATCACCTTAAACCTTCGTCTTCTTCATCCGGCATGCACCTTCTCCCTCTCTTCAAGCCTGAAGACCAATCAAAGCTGAACAGAGCTTCAGCTTCTCCCGTGTGACCGCCTTGGTCAACATATCCGCAGGATTCTCACTTGTATGAATCTTCTCCAGAGCAATCGATCCATCTTCCAGTAACGAACGTATAAAGTGATATCCGATGGCAATATGCTTGGTCCTTGAATGAAAGGCTGAATTCTTAGCCAAGTGTATTGCACTCTGACTGTCACTGTACAGCTTGCAATCTACTTACTTCTTATCCAACTCTTCCATGAAACCTTGCATCCATACCATCTCCTTGCACGCTTATGTAGCTGCAATATATTCTGCTTTTGTCGTACTGATAGATACTATTTTCTATAACTGAAAGACCCAACTGACTGCAGCACTACCCAGAGTAAAGACATAACCTATAGTGCTTCTTCTGCTGTCGATATTTCCTGCCAAATCTGAATCCACGTAGCCCTGTAGCTTGATTTTCGATCCACCATAGCACAGCCATATGTCCTTAGTACCTACCAGGTATCTAAGAATCCACTTCACAGCTTCCCAATGTTCCTTCCTGGGGTTGTTCATGAACCTGCTAATAACTCCCACTGCTTGAGCAATGTTTGACCTCATGCTCACCATAGCATACATGAGACTCCCAATAGCTGACGCATATGGGACTTTAGCCATGTAGTCCCGTTTCTCCTGTGTCTTTGCACCTTGCTCCTTAGATAGCTTGAAGTGGTTGGCTAATGGAGTGCTAACCGGCTTAGCACCTCCCATATTGAATCGATCAAGTACCTTGGCTATGTACTCTGCCTGTGACAAAACCAGTTTCTTGTTTTCCCTATCACGCTTTATCCTCATGCCTAGGATTTGTTTTGCAGCTCCTAAATCCTTCATGGCAAATTCTCTAGATAGTTGTCTTTTGATATCTGAGATGTCCTTTATGCTTGAACCGGCCACAAGCATATCATCAACGTACAGAAGAAGGATGATGTATGACATATCAAACTTCTTCAAATAGCAACAATAGTCTGCATGACATCTCCTATAACCATTTCCCGACATGAAACTATCGAATTTCTTGTACCATTGCCTCGGGGCCTACTTCAGGCCATATAGACTCTTCTTCAGTCTGCACACTTTGTTCTCCTTTCCTGGTGCCATGTATCCTGTTGGCTGATGCATATATATCTCTTCTTCAAGGTCCCCATGAAGAAAGGCTGTCTTTACATCTAGCTGCTCTAGATGTAAGTCCTCTGTAGCCACTATACTCAAAACCATATGAATCGTAGACATTTTCACCACAGGTGAGAATATTTCAGTGAAATCGATACCTGCCTTTTGTTGAAACCCTTTCACAACCAGTCTAGCCTTGTACCATTTTGAACCATTGTGCTCCTCCTTCAATCTGTAAACTCACTCGTTATGAAGAGTTTTCTTACCCATAGGTAGGGTGACTAGTTCCCATGTACGATTGGACTCAAGAGAATCCATCTCCTCATCCATGGCCTTCTCCCACTTAACTCGTGTGTCTGTCTTTAATGTCTCTTCAAAACATTCTGGTTCATCATTATCTGTCAGCAGTAGATAATGTAAGGAGGGTGAGTATCGGACCGTGGGTCTCCTCTCTCGAGTAGATCTCCTCACAACCGGTGTATGCAGCTCTGCCTCATAATGCTCCTATGCATGATCATTCTGTGGCGCTGTAACACCCGTGTCCTGTAACTCTTCCATCTCTACGAATTCTTTCTCCTCAGCCTTATTTTCCTGCACACTGTCCTTATGCATCACTTTTTCATTGAAGACTACATCCTTGCTTCTGATGATTTTCTTGTTTTCTATATCCCAAAACCTGTAGTCAAAATCATGCTGCCCGTAGCCTATAAACGTGCACCTTCTGGACTTCGTATCTAGCTTGTTTCTGTGCTCTACATCAATGTGAACATATGGAGTGCAACCGAACACTTTGAGATTTGCAAGGTTTATTTCTTTCCCAATCCACGTTTCTTCTGGTAGCCCACCATCCAATGGTGCTGAGGTACTTCTATTGATGAGATATGCGGCAGTATTCACAGCATCTGCCCAAAAGGTCTTGGACAACCCTGAATGTAGCCTCACGCTCCTAGCGTGCTCGAGGATGGTCCTGTTAATGCACTCAGCCACACCATTCTGCTGTGGTGTCCCTGGAATCGTTTTCTGATGTTTGATTCCATTTGCTGCACAATACTCCTCAAATCTCTTATCACATACTCTCCCCCATTATCAGATCTGAGACATTTTACTGTTCTACCTGTCTCATTTTCTACTACAATTTTTCACTTTTTAAATACGTCAAATACATTAGATTTGTGCTTTAAGAAATAGACCCACAGTTTTCTACTAGCATCATCAATAAAGGAAACAAAATAACGTGAGCCACCAAGAGATAATACCTGTGCCGGTCCCCACACATCAGTGTGTACAAGCTCCAACAGATGCGTCTTTGGAGCGCGTCCCGTCTTCTTGAAACTTACCCTCTTCTGCTTGCCATATACGCAGTCCTCGCAGAATTCCAAGTCAATAGACTTCAGCCCTGGTAGTTTTCCTTTTGACAATAACACTTTCATCCATTTCTCACTCATATGTCCTAACCTCTGATGCCACAACTGTCCATTCACTCCAGTTGATGCGACTGAGAGTGAATTATACGATCCTGAAGTCACGTACAAAGTACCTTCCTTTTTGCCTCGAGATATCACCAAGGCACATTTTGTGATCTTCCAGGAATCAGAAGTGAATGTCGTCACATAACCGGTATCGGCCAATTGCCCCACTAAGATCAAGTTACGTTTCAAACTCGATACATGTCTGACATCCTTCAATTTCAAAACCGTTCCGTCTTTCTGATTGACATGAACATCTCCCTTTCCAACAATACTGCACGGCTCATCATCACCTAAGTAGACTTTTCCAAAGTCACCTGCTACATAATCATGCAGAATTTCCTTACATGAAGTGGCATGAAACGAAGCACCTGAGTCTATGACCCAAGACTCATTCCTCACATCAAGAGACAAGATTAAGGCCTCTGTGTCACTCTCCTCAGATAGATTCACTGAATCCTTCCCACCTTGAGAGCTTCCTTCTTGTTTCTTGAGCGTCCGTAATCACGTTTCAAGTATCCCTTCTTGCCGCAATGCCAACACTCGTCTTTGTCTTTCGGTCCCTTGGACTTCTTCTTCAACTTAAAACGCCCGTATTTATTGCCTCATTTGTTCAGCGATCTTCCTCTTCCTTCAACATTTAGAGCATTCCCTAAATCCCCTGAAACTCCTGATGCCTTTCTTCTAGATTCTTCGCTGAGAATTAAACTGGCCACATCATCAAATTTCAACTTTGTCGACCCTGAAGAATTGCTCACAGCAATCACCAAACCATCCCATCTGTCTGGTAAACTGGATAAGATCAATAACGCCCTTACCTCATCCTCAAAAACAATGCCAACGGATTCCAACTGGCTCGTGACTGTATTGAACTCGTTTAGATGTTCAGCCACACTCCCACCATCTGACATCTCTTTTGTCGTTTTTACCTTGGATATATTAAAGGCAACACTCTTAGACAAAGAGAGTCGGATCGTTCCTAAAGCCTTTCTATCCAGTAAAAACTATTCATCATCTATCATCTTTTCTGGTTTCTTTTCTTTTCCTCCTAGAGGAATATAGAGGTCCTTCTGATACAGATAATCTTCTATCTGCATCTTCCAGAAGGCAAAGTTTGAACCATCAAACTTCTCAATTTTAGTTTTTTCTTCTTTCGCCATCGCTCCCAATAGAACTAAACTAATAGCTTTGATACCAGTTGTTGCGCAGCACGCCAACAACGCAGTGAGCCTAGATCCAATCTCAGGCCTCACCCACAAATGATAAACAGGAAGAAATATAAACTAGAAATAGATCAAAGCATTCAAAACAAACCACAAGACAAGATATACGTGGAAAAACCCCAAACTATGGTAAAAAACTATGGATGCAAACTTCCACTATGAAGAACGAAGATTACAAAGCAATATACTAACCTCTCCCTTGGAAGCACATAGAAAACCCTTTACCCATACCTTAGAATAATTTTTCCATTTCTTTTTCTCTATCCTAAAAAATCCTAGGAACCCCTGCTTATAGTTTAGGAAACTCCCCTTTCCGCATCTCAGTTGCGAAAGAACTTGCGACACGAAATCCGCGCAAAATCGCGGAATGAATCTGCGTAACCTCGACCGGTCGTGCAGCCTGCATGACCGGTCGAGAGGACCCCACGACCGGTCGTGAATGAGTCACGACTGGTCGAACACCTCGGGATCAAAAAACAGTGCTCGCTGGACTTTGAGTCGAGCCAGTCCACGACCGGTCGAGCCGGACCCTACGACCAGTCAAGCATGGCTCACGACCGGTCGAGGACGGTCCCAGATGTGACTCCACATCTTAACATATCATTCCTGGGGCAACTAATAGAAAATCCGAACGGTTCTATACCGGCAAAGTAAGCATACATTAAGTTTCTTCCTATCCTATGCAGGGCTTTGACAAACTGAAAGAGACAGTTGAGAAGTGGGAGGGTATAGCAAAGGCACCAGCACGATTTAATCTAAAGCTTTTTGCTGACAAAAGACACATACGAAGCCATGGATGAACTTACAAAGCTGAAGAACAAGACTGCTCACCAGCTGGCCATGGAAGTCATCCGCAACTTTGTTGCCGCCCAACAAAATGGCAAAAGTGAATGATCAGCCCCTTTTTTCAGCTATTGCTATTTGTTAAATAAATACCAGTTTAGATGAACTTATCTTTTTTCTTTTTTTTCTAAATCATGGAAGAGTGAGACTTCGTTGAAAAGAACTTTAGATATATAACCATCTACCAGGCTGTTGCATCGTTTTCCCCTGTACAAACAGTTTTGATTTTGATTTTTGATTTTTTTTTTTTAATACAAAGTGATCCCTTTGTGACGCAGGGATGAACGTGATGAGGATAACTACTCCGAATCTACGGAGCTTATCTGGACTCCTCACAGAGACTTCTCGAATCCACGAGGAAAGAAAGCAGAAAATAGAAATAAATTCTAAGAAATTCGAAATTGATTAATTGATGAATAAAAACGAGTTTACAACCCTTTAAATAGGGCTACCAAGCAATGGGAAAGAAATTAGAATCAAACTACAACTCAAACTCTTAGAATCTGCGACTTACTATAAATAGTAAACTTACTATTTATAGACGGTCGTGATGTCTACTAGTGCGCAAGGTTTTCGGCCAAAAATAGTAAGTGTCCTATTTGGCTTCACCAAACCGTTCTCCTAATTATTCTAAGCTCTTTTCACGTTGGGCGCAACTCCTAAAGCTCGACGGATGAAGAGTTATAATCAAACTAAAACTTGCTATTTATAGTAAAAACGAAATTAAAACAGGGAAACGACCGTCAATCCAGGGGTTTTTCACAATTTCGGGCTGTGCAACCCGGCATAGCAGGGTTGGCTGGCTTCAGTAGCTCGTTCTACCCCAAAATCATATATTTTACGTCAGATAACTCATTCCGGATTGCAAGATACGCCCGATTTAAGGTTCGATGGTCTGGATTACTTCTGTCGTCGACCGGGCCTTTTCTAATCCATCTTAGCCATGTAATTATCCGCGACTCGCTCTACATCAGTCTCCTCCACTTCAAAAGAACTCGTCCTCGAGTTCTCGTCATGCTCTGGTTCATGATACTCGGTCAGGTCCGCGACATTGAAAGTCTGTGAGATTGTCATGTCATCTGGAAGATCAACAATATAAGCGTTATCATTAATCTTTCGGATAATTGGGACGGGTCCAATCTTCTTATTTTTCAACTTGCTGTACACCCCGGTTGGAAATCTCTCTTTGCGCAGATGGACCATAATGCGGTCGCCCACCTCGAACACTTTTTGTCGTCGATGCTTGTCCGCTTGTTCCTTGTACTTCTCGTTCGAGGCATGTAGCTTAGTCTGCACTTCTGCATGGATGCCCACGATCTTGTCTGCCATATGTTCTGCTGCAATGCTCGTACCCGGGTGCTTGGGTAGAGGGACTAAGTCAAGTGTGTGGCGAGGCACTCGTCCGTAGATAATCTGGAATGGTGATCTCTCTGTCGAACGGTTCACCATGTTGTTGAATGCAAACTCTGCTTGGGACAAGGACAAATCCCACTGCTTCGGTTTTCTCCTGAAATACAACAAAGGAGGTTTCCCAATGTGCGATTCACAACTTCGGTCTGCCCATCAGTCTGTGGGTGGTAAGCACTGCTGAATTGAAGTCGTGTATCGAATTGATTCCATAAAGTCCGCCAAAAGTGGCTAATGAACTTCGTGTCACGATCGGAAGTAATGGTCTTGGGGACCCCGTGTAGCCGAACGACCTCCCTGAAAAATAAATTCGACACGTGTGTTGCATCGAGGGTCTTCTTGCATGGGATAAAGTGCGCCATCTTTGAGAAACGATCTACCACCACGAACACCGAATCCATGCCACGTTGTGTTCGTAGGAGACCAAGCACGAAGTCCATTGATAAATCCTCTCAATGACCGTTAGGCACAGGTAACAGGGTGTAGAGGCCCGTATTCTGAGATTGCCCCTTGGAGGTCTGACAAACATGATAACGTTGTATGGCTTTTTCCACATCACGTACTAACTGCGGCCAGTAATACCGCTCTTCCACAAGAGCTCGCGTCTTATCTCGCCCCAGGTGTCTACCAAGGCCACCTCCATTTAGCTCCTGAATAATCTGCTCCCTCAGAGAACTTTGGGGGATGCACAATTGATTCCCTTTGAAGAGAAAATCGTCCTGTATATGAAGGTCACTGGGGTGACCTTCTTGACACTTCATCCAAGAATCTTTGAAGTCCTCATCCTCCGCATACAGCTCCTTGAGACAGTCGAAGCCGACTACCTCATTGCTCATTGTAACTAGTAGTGATGCACGATGGCTAAGAGCATCAACCACCTTGTTCTGCTGCCCTGACTTGTGCTTCAGAACGAACGTGAATTCCTGTAAAAACGCAACCCATCTAGCATGCACACGATTCACGTTAGTCTGACTATTAATAAACTTTAATGCTTGATGGTCAGTGTACAAAATGAACTCTCTTTGAATCAGATAATGTCGCCAATGTTGCAGCGCCTGAACAACTGCGTACAACTCAAGCTCATAAGTCGACCACTTCTTTCGGGCTTCGCTAAGCTTCTTGCTGTAGAAGGCTACCGACCTGCCTTCCTGTGATAATACTCATCCAATTCTGACATATGAAGCGTCACACTCAACCTCAAACAATTTGTCGAAATTAGGAAGCACCAAGACCGGTATTGTAGACAAATGATACTTGATCTCATGAAAGCTCTTATCGGCTTTATCGGTCCACTGGAACGGTTCTTTTTTCATGCAATTTGTTATAAGCATGACTATGGTGCTAAAATCTCGCACAAATCGACGATAGAAAGTCACTAACCCGTGAAAACTCCTCACCTCATGAATGTTTGTCGGGATCGGCCATTCCCTAATAGCTCGCACCTTTTCATCGTCCACACGAATGCCTGTGGATGTTACAACAAATCTTAGAAATAATAGGCTGTCAGTTAAAAAACTACACTTCTTCAAGTTGAGGTACAACTTGTTAATTTGTAGAACCTGTAGCACCTGCCTGAGATGTTTCCTGTGCTCCGCCTCATCCTGGCTATATATCAATATGTCATCAAAATATACTACCACAAATTGGCCAGTGAACGGTTTTAGAACTTGATTCATTAAACGCATAAAAGTACTTGGTGCGTTTGATAGGCCGAAGGGCATGACCAGCCACTTATACAACCCTTCCTTGGTCTTGAATGTCATTTTCCACTCATCACCGGGTCGAATACGAATCTGATGGTACCCGCTTCTTAGATCTAGTTTAGAGAACACCTTAGCCCCTTCTAACATATCGAGCATGTCGTCCAACCGTGGTATTGGAAACCGATATTTGATGGTAATTTTGTTGATTGCTCGGCTGTCAACACACATGCGCCAGCTTCCATCTTTTTTTGGCGTTAATAATGCTGGTACGGCACATGGGCTCATGCTCTCTCTCAAGAGACCCTTACGGATCAATTCCTCCACTTGCCCCTGAAGTATCTCACACTCCTTCGGACTCATCCGATAATGAGGGCGATTAGGCAGGCTAGCCCCAGAGACGAGGTCTATGTGATGTTGGATGTCCCTCATGGGGGGCAATCCATCAGGTAAATCCTTAGGCCAGACTTCTTTGAATTCGTTTAGCAACAGTCTTAAACTTGAAGGGATGTTTGAGAGTTCCTCTTCCTCGCCCTTTACTACTATGGCGTATACCTCGCCAGTTTCCTTAGATTCCTCCATGAAATCTCGAATGGTCAAGAGGGAACTCCCCTCCACTATAGAGGCTTCAGGGTGGTTCTCTGGTGCCATAGGGGCAAGGATTATTTTTCGACTATCCTTGACGAATACGTAGACATTATCTTATCCCCGATGGGTCGCATCACGGTCCGACTGCCAGGGTTGACCGAGTAACATATGACAAGCTTCCATATCGACCACGTCACAAAGTATTTGATCCTTATAATTTTTGCCAATTGAAAACGAGATAGTGCATTGTTCAGTTACCTTGGTCGCATTCACCTTTTTTATCCAGCCAATAGAGTATGGGGAAGGATGTTTCATCGTTGGTAGCCGCAACTTGTCCACCATTACTCTCGAGACGATATTTTCGCTACTACCACTGTCTATGATCACATCACAGACCTTTCCGTTGACGGTGCACCGAGTACGAAATATATTATGTCGCTGTGGATGTAATTCCTTTCGTGGGGCATACAGTAATCGCCTCACAACTAAAAATTCACTACGATCTTCGCCCATTACTTCATCGCCACCTGTTATTTCTTCAGTGGTTTATTCATGTTCATCAAAGCGATGGTCTTCTTCTGCGGCCTCATCTTCAGTGCCCCCTTCGTTTATAGTCAAGTGCGCCGCGGGACGTTGAGGACAAGTGTTTGATAAGTGGCCTGGTTAGCCACAGCGGTAACAATTGTTCGACCTTGGCCGAGTATAAGGATTTGGAATCCTACTCGGACCTGCTGTTGTGGGTGCTGCACGTTGAGGTCTGGATGAGCCGCTTCCCGTATCACGGTTTGCGGTTATAGGAAGTTGAGATACTGGATCTTTTCCTCGTGGTAGCACTGGATCCTGCGTGGGACCCATCATGGGGGGTCGATTTGAAGGATATGGACGAGCAGGAGCTCTTGCAAGTTATGTTTCTGCCATACCCGTCAATTGAACTGCTTCATCCACGGTCCCGACTGGGTACATCTGAACTCGATCCTGAATTATCGGTCGTAACCCACCTATAAATCGTGCCACCTTCTCTGACTCAGATTCTGACAGATCGTTTCGTGTAGCCAACCAACCGTTGAAATTCTTCGGTGTAATTTGTGACGGTTCGATTTCTTTGTCTGCAATTTTGATATTGCTGGAATAATATCTGCTCATAATCACTGGGGAGAAATCGTGATCGAAGAAGACGTCTCATCCGTGGCCATGATGAAATGGGTGCCTTATTCTGGCGGGCTCGTTAGAGTTGTAATTGTTCTCACCATGCAGAAGTACCAGATTTTAATTTAAATACTACCAATTTTACCCTTTTATGATCTGGCACGTCTATGTAATCAAAATATCTCTCTACTTCGGCTAGCCAATCAAGAAAATCTTCTATACGTAATAAACCGTTAAAACTAGGAAGTTCAGCCTTACCTCGATAGTCTCTTTAAGCACGATCTAGATGATCACCTCCATGGATTGGTCATCGAGCAAAACCCTCATTAAGGTCCTCGTCACTAGAACTTGAATCATCTGGTGTAGCCCTACGGTTTGCCACTGGTAGTGCTCTACGAAAATCGGGGTTGTGTCGTACAACAACCATGGGTGGTGGAGCACCGCCTAGGGCTCGGCGCGGAAGTAGCGCATCCGCAAGACGGTCGAGAGTTGCCTGCAGCCCTTACATGGTCAACTGACTCTCCCGGTGGAAAGCTTCCATTCTTTCCGAAAGATAACGAATCCCTGGATCACCGTCCACAGGATTTTGATTCATATCTTCGTTGTTTGCCATTGGCCCGAGGGGAATTCTCGTTCTGATACCAATTGACGCAGGGATGAACGTGATGATGATAACTACTCCAAATCCACGGAGCTTATCTGGACTCCTCACAGAGACTTCTCGAATCCATGAGGAAAGAAAGCAAAAAATAGAAATAAATTCTAAGAAATTCGAAATTGATTAATTGATGAATAAAAACGAGTTTACAACCCTTTAAATAGGGCTACCAAGCAATGGGAAAGAAATTAGAATCAAACTACAACTCAAACTCTTAGAATCCGGAACTTACTATAAATAGTAAACTTATTATTTAAAGACGGTCGTGATGTCTACTAGTGCGCAAGGTTTTCGGCCAAAAATAGTAAGTGTCCTATTTGGCTTCACCAAACCGTTCTCCTAATTATTCTAAGCTCTTTTCACGTTGGGCGCAACTCCTAAAGCCCGACGGATGAAGAGTTATAATCAAACTAAAACTTACTATTTATAGTAAAAACGAAATTAAAACAGGGAAACGACCGTCAATCCAGAGGTTTTTCACAATTCCGGGCTGCGCAACTCGGCATAGCAGGGTTGGTTGGCTTCAGTAGCTCGTTCTACCCCAAAATCATATATTTTACGCCCGATTTAAGGTTCGATGGTCTGGATCACTTCTGTCGTCGACCGGGCCTTTTCTGATCCATCTTGGCCATGTAATTGTCCGCGACCCGCTCTACATCACTTTGTCATAAGGCCATGGTATGAAATGAAGATTGTAATTGAATGAATGATTGATTGATTATGCAGGTGGTTAATTGAATGAATGATTATGAAGGTAATAAATGAAAGCCTATAAAAATTTTTAATTGAATGACGGATATTAATCGTAGTGCTTAGTCTGAAAAAACCGTAGCTGTATTTTGCATATTGCTAGCGCTTAGTCTGAAAACCCGTAGCTGTATTCTGCATATTGCTACGGATCCAACGCTACTTTCAGCTACCAATAATAGCCGTAGCTGTACGTGCTATTGAATTATTTCCTACGGCTTATATCCGTAGCTGAATTTTTAATATTTGGCTACAAATGAAATCTGTAGCCTTTGCCCATTTTTCTGGTAGTGGTTGTGTGTTCCTTTATTTATGACAACGGATGTATTTATAGGCTGCTTTTGGTCTCAGATACATATATGTTAATGCCTCTTGAATGGTGATTGCGTATTACAAAAGAGATCTTCCTCTGAACGTGTCATGGTTGACTTCTTCAAATCTTCGACGAATATCTCATAGGATAATATTATCTTAATATATTGTAAGTGTATTTGTATTCCGAAGTGGTGGTCGATATCCAAAGCCGACATCCGAGGCCGAGGTTGGTATTCGAGACCGATGTTGATATCTGAAGCTGAGATCGGTATCTGGGGTCAAGGTCTTTGGTCAAGGTTTGTATCTAAAGCCGATTTGATTTTTCGGCCCTCCAGCAATCCATAATTTTCGAGTTTGTACATTTGGTCAGTCCATTTTTACTAATAACACCAATCATATATATATATATACATATATATATATATATATATATATATATATATATATATATATATATATATATATATAAACTCGAGTATCATGTGTAAATGGTGCATTTTAGGGGCATTTGATGCAGGGTATTAGATGGGATTAGCTGGGATTGAATTGCACTTGGTCCTGTGCAATTCCATCCAACATTTGGAGAGGATGAGAAAGGTTGGAATTGGGTGGGATGGAATTGCATTTGGTCCCATGTATGATTTCTGTAGATTTTGAATTCACTACACATATGGGCCCCATATTGATGCATGCGTTTATCCATGCTATCCATCCATATACACTGTTTATGCATGACATTATGGCTATATATGTGTATAAGTGAACGACATCCGTTGTGAATTTGGTCCATTGATTACAATTCCATGGTCCACCAAATATGATTTTACTTAATCCCGTATTTTCCAGTAGCAATTTTTTTTATATCTTAAACACGGGATTGGATGGCTACAATACTATGGTATTTCCATACATGCAATCATTGTGCAATAATGATATTAATCCCTTGTAATACAATTCAATTCCATAGACCAAACACGCATCTTCCGGTGGGATTGAAACTAATCTCTTCCAATACAATTCAATTCCACATACCAAACACGCAGTTTCCAGTGGAATTGAAACGTCAAATGCCTATACTAATCAAATCCTTCTCATGAATGATAAACCACAAACAAATTTTATATGTCACTGTTTGCAATTCGATACCACCCAATCCCACCTAATCCCATGTTCTAAACAAGTCCTGGGTAAAATCAATCAACTCTTTTACCAAGGGTGTTTGACATGACGTACTAGATGGAATTGGATGGTATTAAGTGGGATTTGATCCCTATTTCCATACAACGGTATGTTTGGATGACTGGATGTACTTAAGCGCAGATAGCCTCATAAACTGCACCAGCTGCCCAAGGGATTCGCCCATCCCTTGATACAGCATGGGATATAGGATGGGACCACGGGCAGCTTTACATGTAGCCTACCGTAATGTATAACTTCGATCCACACTGCCCGCACATAAGGTCCATTCAATATAGAGAATTAGACCAAAACAAAGGTAGATCCAAGGCTATAGTGGACCACACCGTATGAAGTAGTGGTGTTAAGAATGTCCGCTATTAAAAAAACGCATGATGTATTATAATTTACTTTGCATTTCCAAACACTCCCACGGGTTTACCACAGGAGGATGCCCAAATTCCATCACCCATCCAAACAGAAAACCCAAATCCTCCCCAGCTCTTCCAATCCACTGAAAGTCCTGGAGAACCACTGGCAAATTTCTCATTACCTTAAATCTAATTTCATTGACAAATCTCTCATTACCTTGAATCTAATTACATCTCATCTAATCCCCTCTACTGCAACGTCCGTGGGTTGTGTCGAAGGTGAGGGGAAATTAAGTGTCATTGCTAGGGCTGTCAATGGTTTGGGCGCATGGGAGGTCTCAGCTCGGATTTTGAAATGTTTGGGGCTTGGCCATCAAGCTGCCCCATTCAAATTTATAATATTTCAGGCCTAAGCCCGGCCCATTGACGGGTGGATTTGTGACCACCGTTACGGTGGGACCCACTCACATCGCTGTGGATGAACTGTCTTCCGCAGGAAATTCGCACGTCTTGAAAAACCGACGGTCCAAAATGGTTCCCTGTCTTAAATTAACCAGAACCGCACGATTATAATCCAACGGTGGAAGTAAACGAAATCGGATTGCGTACGCTCTTATCGTACTGAGTAAACTCAGTTGGGCCCACTGCGAATGCATGTAGTTCATCCACGCCGTCCATTCATTTTTTCAGATCATTTTATAGGTTCAGCCCAAAATTGATGCATATACAAAGCTCAAGTGGACCATACCACTGGAAAAAGTGGAAGCAATGATTTCATTCGTTGAAAATTTTCTAAGGCCCTCAGTGATGTTTATTTGTCATCCAACATGTTCATAAGATCAGAAAGACATGGATGAAGGGAAAACACAAATATCAGCTTGATCTAAAACCTCTGTTGTCCCCACGAAAATTTCAACGGTAGATGTTTAATTCACACTGTTTCTGGTGGTGTGGTCTATTTGAGGTTTGGATATATTTTATTTTTAGGATAATGCCCTCAAATTAGGTTTCAAAAGAGATGGACGGAGTGGATACAATGCATGAATGCCACTGGGGCCCACTGAGTTTACTCAGTACGCTTACCGTACTGAGTTCCTCAGTGCGCATTCCGCTTCCGAAGTATACCACTTAGCCCGATAAATGCTGCCGCTCGCTCTCTATCCTCCTGCATCTCTCCCAACAGGCGCCGCGAGGGGTTAGGGTTAGGGTTAGGTCTTTCGTTCTTACGTTTTTAGGGTTTCGATCGTCTCTCTTTCTAGGGTTTTTTTTCCCTCTCCCTCTGGTTCTTCTTAGATCCTTTGCAGAGATCCATGGCTTCTCTGAAGTCGATTTCTGCATCGATTCAATCCGTTTCTTTGAAGAAGGAGAAGCTTCAAAAGGCCTTTGAAGCCCTCCGATCGCATTCCGAATGCCTCGCTTCCTTCAATCTCCAATGGCAGGATCTTGAGGATCACTTCGCTTCGATCGAGAAATCGATCGAGCAGCGCTTCAAGCACCTTGAGTCCAAAGAGCAGCAGGTGGCCCCTGCTGCCGCGGCCGCTGTCTCCTCCGCCGTCGAGCTTGAATCGTCGGATGTTGTCCCACGGCCCGAGCTGAAGTCTCTCTGCGCCAAGATGGATGGCCAGGGCTTGCGGTTGTTTGTCATTGCACATCGTAAAGATCTGCAGGACATGCGGGAGGAGCTCAGCGCGGCCCTCAGGACTGCGTCAGATCCCGCAAAAATGGTGTTGGATTCGATGGAGGGTTTCTACCCTGTGAAATCGAAGGGCGATAAGGACGTCCAGCTGGCTGCAGTCCGACGTACCTGCATTCTTCTTCTTGATCGGCTGATGTCGATCTCACCAGAGATTTCAAATGAGGTGAAGGATAGGGCCAAGAAATTGGCTGAGGAATGGGAGGGGAAGGTTAGTAAAAACGGTGAGAACCCTTTAGAGGGGGTTGCATTTTTGCATCTTCTGTCGGCGTATGGCCTGGTTTCTTGTTTTGATGTCGATGAATTGTTGGATATTGTTGTTTTCATTGCTCGGCGAAAGCAGACGATTGATTTGTGCCGATCACTTGGGCTCACGGAGAAGATTCCCGGTAAGATTTTTTTTCCTCAGATCTTTTCCCCTAAAATTATGGGTTTGTTTATATGGGTTCTATTGCAAATGTTAATATGTAGTAAAAAGCTTTCTACGTAAATATATTCAGTGATCTTTCAAAAAAAATGTAGTAAAGAAGCTTTTGATTCTTCTGTTCATTATGTGTTTGGATTTTAATTATGCTTCATTGAATTCTTTCCTTTCAGTTATGTGACGGGGGAGGTTTTTGGGTAAAAACTTCCTTCACCTAATGGAGCAGACATCGTTTGCATATTTTTTTGTAAATGTCACAGAAAAATGCCTGTTGATGTTGAGGGTCCTTCCTTTGTTGGGGCTCCTCCGTCAAGGGGCTGGTCTCATATTCCATTGCCTTGAGGAGCCAGCTTTGCTGCCATGAACTCCTTGGACAGGCCATGAGACATACATGTCTTAGCCATTTGTTGAATTGCATTATCATGGTTCCTTATTTTTAACATCTTTGTGTTTGTCTGGTTGGATTAATTGGCTCTTTCCAGCATTTGCTTTAAATTGCCTTCCCATTTCTCATGTTGGACTTGAAGCTTCCATTTTTATTTTTTATTTTTGGGTTCCAAGGCCCTGTTTCGATTTAGGAAAATGAATCATGAAATTGATAAATCTATTAACTAGGCAAATTCATGGATTTGCATTGGATTTCTTTATTTGGCTGTTTCTAGTTTTTGGTTTTAAATTGCCTTCCAGTTTCTCATGTTGGACTTGAAGCTTCCATTTGTTTTGTTCCAAGGCCCTGTTTGGGATTAGGAAAGTGAACCACGAGTTTGAAAAATCTATGAGCTAGGAAAATTCATGGATTTGCATTGGATTTCTTTACTTGGCAAATCTCAAAGTTCACTGTTTTGCAATGAAGATATACACATCTTTAGATTTGAGGGCATCTATGGAGATCTCAGGCCATTATTGCAAAGAAATAACTTCTATTGCAAGTCTTTCATTTTTTTGATGTTCAAAGTCCTTTTTTTCTTCTTCTTGGGATTTGGATTTACCCCAAATCCATGATTTTATGCTGGAGTGGATTTAAGAAATCCATGCATTTGACAATTCCTTGCCTCAAATCCCTAACCTCAGACAACCCATAAATTCATCTTTCACATTATACTTTTTTTTCCCTTTAAACTTCTTTCCTCAATTTTGTGATGGGGGAGGTTTTTGGGTAAAAACTTCCTTTACATAATGGAGCAGACATCCAATGTTTGTATATTCCTTTGTAAACGTCACATAAAAATGCCCATTGATGTTGAGGGTGCTTCCTTGTGGAGCTCTTCCGTCGATGTGCAGGTCTCATATTCCATTGCCTTGAGGAGCAACATGGCTGCCATGACCTCCTTGGACAGGCCATGAGACATACATTTCAACAAGTCTTTCATTTCTTTGATGTTCAAAGTCGTTTTTTTTTTCTTGGGATTTGGATTTACTCCAAATCCATGATTTTATGCTGGAGTGGATTTAAGAAATCCATGCATTTGACAATTCCTTGCCTCAAATCCCTAACCTTAGACGGCCCATAAATTCATCTTTCACATTGTACTTTTTTTTTTTCCCTTTAAACTTCTTTCCTCAATTTTTGTGACAGGGAGAGGTTTTTGGGTAAAAACTTCCTTCACATAATGGAGCAGACATCCAATGTTTGTATATTCCTTTGTAAACGTCACATAAAAATGCCCATTGATGTTGAGGGTGCTTCCTTGTGGAGCTCTTTCGTCGATGTGCAGGTCTCATATTCCATTGCCTTGAGGAGCGGCATGGCTGCCATGACCTCTTTGGACAGGCCATGAGACATACATTTCAACAAGTCTTTCATTTCGTTGATGTTGAAAATCCTTCTTTTTTTTATATATATTTTTGGGATTTGGATTTGGATTTATACCAAATCCACGATTTTATGCTGGAGTGGATTTAGGAAATACATGCATTTAACAATTCCTTTCCTCGAATCCCTAACATCAGACAGCCCCTAAATTCATCTTTCACATTAGATTTGAGAGCATCTATGGAGATCTCAGGCCATTATTGCAAAGAAATAACTTTTATTGTAAGTCTTTCATTTCTTTGATGTTCAAAGTCCTTTTTTTTCCTTGGGATTTGGATTTACCCCAAATCCATGATTTTATGCTGGAATGGATTTAAGAAATCCATGCATTCGACAATTCCTTGCCTCAAATCCCTAACCTCAAACAACCCATAAATTCATCTTTCACATTATACTTTTTTTTTCCTTTAAACTTCTTTCCTCAATTTTGTGACGGGGGGAGGTTTTTGGGTAAAAACTTCCTTCACATATTGGAGCAGACATCCAATGTTTGTATATTCCTTTGTAAATGTCACATAAAAATGCCCATTGATGTTGAGGCTGCTTCCTTGTGGAGCTCTTTTGTCGATGTGCAGGTCTCATATTCCATTGCCTTGAGGAGCGGCATGGCTGCCATGACCTCCTTGGACAGGCCATGAGACATACATTTCAACAAGTCTTTCATTTCGTTGATGTTGAAAATCCTTTTTTTTTTGGGATTTGGATTTGCCCCAAGTCCACGATTTTATGCTGGAGTGGATTTAGGAAATTCATGCATTTAACAATTCCTTGCCTCAAATCCCTAACCTCAGACAGCCCCTAAATTCATCTTTCACATTATATTTTCATTTTCCTTTTAAACTTCTTTCCTAAATTTTGTGACGGGGGAGGTTTTTGGGTAAAAACTTCCTTCACATAATGGAGCAGGCATCCAATGTTTGTATATTCCTTTGTAAACGTCACATAAAAATGCCCATTGATGTTGAGGGTGCTTCCTTGTGGAGCTCTTCCGTCATTGTGCAGGTCTCATATTCCATTGCCTTGAGGAGCGGCGTTGCTTCCATGACCTCCTTGGACAGGCCATGAGACATACATTTTCTAGCCATCTGTTATTGTTCTTTCTTCTGACATCTCGGTGTTCACTTAATTTTATTATTTTCTGTTAAAGCTTTGTCTACCTATTTCAGTTTAAATAATCTGTTGAAGAATGTACAGTTAAGGTGTGTTTTTCTTGGAGAGCCATTGTTTTATGCTCTATTTGGGCTTTTCATGCTGCATTCTCACTTTGTGTTCCACTGCAGGTGTCATGCATAACCATTTTTCGATGGGTTACATGATTGATGGTGTTTCTTGCAACTTAAATCACTATTTGTTTTAGTATTTTATTGAAAATGGTGTCTTAGTGGAGAATATTTTAAGAGTATATATGATACATCTAAAATGTTAATACATATTAATATATTCATATAAGAATGCAATATTTAAAATCTGGTGAGTTTTTCAAAATCTTGTGATGTTATCACGAGATTTATTTAAAAAAAAAAAAATCATATTTTTGTACTGACTGAAACCATAAAATCCTGTGGCATTTGTTCTTTCTCAACATTTAATTATGGTTTGAGGTCATATAAAATATATGTTTAGTCATGTGATATTAAATCCTGGTAGAGCTTGACCTTTGAAAGCTTTGAGCTGTTGGCCAGTGATGATATCCGTTTACCAAAATACCATCTTTCGGGACTGAATGGCATTGAAGTCTTGCTGTTATTCTGCAATTCTTAGGCCTATGAATTGATTGATTGTAATGCTTTTCTTAAGTATTTTATTTTCCCAATAAAAGACTTGATTGATCGGTTTGAACACTCTTTAGAGCTTGGTTCTGTTGGCCGGTGATGATATCCAATTACCAAAACGCCATCTTTCGGGACTGAATGGCTATGGAAGCCTTGTTGTTATTCTGCAATTTTGAGGCCTTTGAATTTATTGATTGTAAAGCGTGTAATATAGTTTCTGTGTCATTATTTTCCAATATGTTTGATTAGTTGGTTTGAAACATCCATCCCTTTGTGGATGTTAGTGTGTTAGTAAAACACTGTTTTGTTGTTTTTTCCCCTCATGGTCATCTGATGACACTGGGAAGCTTTTTGCTTATGACAGATCTTATTAGGAAACTAATAAGCAATGGGAAGCAGCTTGATGCTGTTAACTATGCATATGCCTTCGATGTTGTGGGGGAGTTCCCTCCTGTGCCTCTTCTTAAGGCCTACTTGAAGGAATCAAAGAAGGTAGCCCAAGAGGTCCGGAAAAAGGGAAATGGCTCCCTTCAGGCACAGGTATTGCATTTTTCTTTCTAGGCACATGCCATGTTTTTAAAAATAAGTGTATGTACTGAGATTGCACACCACCCTGGATGCATCTTCAACAGAATGAGGCCATTGCTAAAGAACTTGCTGCATTGAGAGCAATAATCAAATGCATTGAAGAGCACAATCTCCAATCCGAGTACTTGCCAGAAGGCCTTGAAAAGCGTATTGCTCAGTTGGAAAAGCAGAAGGCAGATAGGAAGCGACCGGCTCCGACGATGCCAAAGACCCAGCAACAGCAGGCTGCAAACAAGCGTCCCCGACCAGCTTTGGTGGGTGCAGCTGGCCCCACCACTCTAACTGCACCCCTGGTTGCACAACTTAACCAACAACCACCGCATTCGTCTAGCCTGTTGGCTGACCGGGTTTCTCCGTACCTGCCTTCAGCCGGGCCTTATGGCTTGGCAGGTCCTGGTGCAGGAGCTTCTGCACTCTATGACCGTCAGGGTCCCAGCTATCTAGGATCACATCTGGGTTATGTTGGGGGCAGGAGCCCACCGATGTCTCATCTCTACTCCACAGAGCTATCATCTAGCTTGTATGATAAGCCTGTTGGTTACAGTGGTTACACTGCGTCTGGTGGCATGCAACATGGAAGTTTGCAGCCCAGTAGTCTGCAGCAACCTTATCACCAATCATACTATCCTTAGATGAGTATGGGTTTCATTTTATTTTTTTTTTAAATTATTAGGAAGGAACTTGTTTGTTAATCTGGTATGGCTTGGTCTGCCCTAGGGCATGGTCAAACCTTATATTTGACTACTTACGACACATGGTGATGCATGGTGCAACTTGATTAATCAAGTTCGTGGTCATGGCCTTGTCCTGAAGGTAGTTCATTGGGCAACAACAGCTTTGGTTTATTTATATATGTTTTCTGTCCAACTAGGTAATGGAGGCCTTTACAGATTTTAATTTAGTAGATATTCATTGCAATACTACTGGAGGCATTCCTGTCATGCATTTTTTTAAAAACTTGTTATTGTGTCTGGACTTCAAACTAAAACTCTCATAGGATCTTTGCCCATAAAAGTTTTATGCGCTTCCTACATAAACCACAATTGCTTTCGTCTCTGTAGGAAGTGTGTATTGTTCATTTGGTTTTTCATTGTTATCTTGACTGTCTGTGTTCCTTTTCCAATAGCTCTCTGTTGGTGTCACTCTGCAGCCAGCTGCTGCTTGATGTCCGCTACATTTCTGTTGTGCTGTCTGAAATGCTGTTGTTTTTTGATCTGTCGTTGGCATTTGGTCATGCATCTTTTCTTAAGATGGGGTAGTAGCTTTCCATCTTTAGTTTCATCTCTGAGTTTACATTAGACCTAAACTTGTTGTTTGATACCTGTTTCTGTTAGATTGGAAAGTTGGGGCCTTGTGCCCCCATACCAAACTATTGGCTTTTTTTGTTTTGGGGACTGATGGCCAAGATGGTTTCTTCGTGTTTTTAATTATGTCCTGCAGTCTGGTCTCTGTCATCCAATCTTCTCTTGGAGCATAGAGGAAGAGAATCCTTGTCTTTCATGTTGTGCTTGAAAAATTCAAGTTTTTAGGTCCTTGTGGTCGTTAAAGTTCATCTTGTCATCTGTTCAACATCTTGAGTTACCCTTAATAGGATGAATTAGCAAAAATTCTAATATTTATATACGATGCCATTCACCCTCTGTGAAGATGATGGTTTGGCTTTTAGCGATGGTGTTGTGGCTTTAAGCCATTGTATTTTTCCATGAGAAGCTGTCTTCACTTTGGAGAGCTGTTGAATAGCTGCCAAAATTCGTTTCTCATGTATTGCTGGTGCATTAAAACTGATTCCACATGGTTGTTACGTGGTAATTTTTTTTTCCTGTTTCTGGATTGCGTTAATCTGCTGAGGTGATACTGAGATCAGTACTTGAGTTGGGCTGGAGCCTAGGTCTTCCCTTGTATCTGCTTCTGCACTAACTTTGCTAATGATCTGGATGTGAAGCAATGGTTTTGAGCTGGCTTCATGTGTTGGATGAGATGGCAAATTGATCTCGTGGATTTTGCCTTCCCATCTTTAGGGTTGTTAGTAACCAGCATTTTATTGTGTACTGCAGAATTGGTTTTATTATGGAAGAAAACCAATTAATTGATCTCAAAGGTGCAGAATTCGGTGAAATTATGTAGTCATGCATGTACTTTGTGGTGGAAAGTTGATTTTCCATTTGTGGTGGGTATTTCGAATTCCTGCTATTGGACATCCCTGCTATCTGTTCACCCCTTTGGGTGAACTCAGTTGGTTACACTTACGCATTTTGTTTACAGTCATTCATTCAATAATGAATCAATTACAATTGCAGTTACAATTACAATAATATACTGAAAATACACAGAAAATGTCATCAGGTCATCATCCTTTTCTTGGTGAGTCTGGTTCCCAACAGATGAATATCCCAGATCTGACACATGCTACAAAGATCCTCTTCCCTTTGCACCTATCTTCTATGCATTTCTCTCTATTTTGCAGGAGGCAATACCTTTCCATCTAGCCTTTCTTTTTCCTTCAACATTTCTTGCTGCCAGTAGAGAGGATATAACCAGCATAGATTGATGAACAACCAAGAGATGAAGATGGGTACATGTTTGTACCCATTCCCAGCTGATGCCCAGTTTCCTTAGCAATTGCCAATTGATCACCTGCAATGGTTTCCGTGGGGCACATTAGTGGAAATGTGTGTGTGTGTGTGTGTGTGTGTGTGTGTGTGTGTATACATAGCAGCACTGACTAGCAGTGCGATAATACAAAGAAAACTAATTCAAACATGAAAAGAATGATTTTGACAATGAGAAAACTCAGAAAAAGGTTTCACTACTCCCAAACTTCAGTTGGGAAATCTGTAAATATAAAGGGAAAAAAGGAATTGATCAACCATTGTATTTATTGTTTGGCTGTGGATATCTTTGTTTAACCTTTTTCTCATACTATGAAATTTGCTCAGTTTTGTTAAGTGTTGATTCAATTCACATAAACAAAAAGAAAAGAAGTATTAATATCACAACTGTTGGACAGTACTTAATGCTAAATTCTCATGAATGAGCTACGAAGTGTGACACCGTAATCATCATTATCCCAGTAATTCAGGCATTGGAATATCTAAAATACAATAGAAGTAAACTATGTAGTTAAGTATGAGTTTATTTAAGGGTTTTCTCAATGTCATCAACGTTTCAAGAGAATTGAGTATTGGTTCTATAAACTGTTCAGAATCAGCAACATTTCCTGATTTACAATTCCTTGCAGTCGTGGATGGCAACAACAAAGAATTTGCAATAAGATTCTAATCATTTTTTTTTTTCAAAAGTGCGCTCATTCATATGTATTTGTCCTGTACAGAAAACAATTCACAATACCATTAAAGCTCAATTGTAATAGGTTCTGCCTCAGGTACATCAGGTGCACGTGTATCTCTATGTAGAACATGTAATAGATGTGCAAGGTTCCACGTTCCAAAAGACCTCCAAAAACGAATTAGAATTCCATCTCCATTGGAATGAGAATGTAAATGCAATTTGTAACTTGTAAAACTTTTATGCTATGGCAAAACAAGCCAAAAATGGAGCAATGCAAAGAAAAAAAATGACATGAAAAGGAAAATAAAGCTACCAAATTCTATACCACTTCAACAATTTTCTCCATTAAAACTATAGGGTAAAAATAGACAGCTGAGAATGAATTAATGCCATTTCCAAGATTACATCATGATCTGCTTAGTTGCAGAATTGAAATGGACTGCAAATTGAATTTGAATGATAAACTTTTACAAATCATTTCACATCAAGAAACCTTATAAGCTACTAAGAAATTTCCAATCCATAGTGACAGATGATTGATTTGCAAGATGAAGGAAATCCATATTAAATCAATTAGTACATTTAAAAAAAAAAAAAAAACAAATAGATTATGGTTGCTACAAATATAAACAACAAAATGACAATATCTTTGCATTGTTGTATATTAAGAAGCTTCACAGTAAGCTAGAAATTTATCACTCACAGTAACATATAATCAAAATAGCTATAAAAAAAACTGTAACTTGTTTCTATACAATGTTGAAGTTACAAGCCATAAATGGTTTACCTCTGATTCTTGAAATTCAAAATGTTTAATAGTTCCAATCTTTCAATCATGAAAGATTCCACTTGCCACTTGAGTTCTTCGGAATCCGTACAACAAAGAAACTCAACTTCAATTCAATGAAAATAGAGAATTATGCATGAAAAATTGTTAAAAAATTGAACATTTTTCTATGATACTCTTGCTTTGCGCCAAAGTCTCAACTCTTCTGGTAAGCTTCATGTCAAATTAATATGTATGATAACCATCAGTCATTTCTCAGCAATGATTTAGAATAAGAAAGAAAGAACAACCATCATACAAAGGTGTGAGACATGCAAAGTTGTAGGGGCATAGAAAACAAGAATCATGAGATAAGTGAGAGTGAATCAGCATACCTTCTGCAAGAAGTTTATACAACTTTCTTTGGTATAATGCTAGCTTATAAAGAATACAAGACAAGCATTTTCCTGCAGGTGTTCATTTTAATAAAAGGAAAAGGGCGGCAGAAAAATCTGTATCGTTCACTCATCAAATGGGTCCACAAGCTACAAAAAAATCTTACTGTTATGATGACTCCAAGCTACTCGCTAAAACTGCCTCGAAAATTCCTCATAAAATCCGAATAGACTTGAATAAGAGTTCAACCTCCTAGCACTTCATCGCATCCCAAGATATGTAGCTTTCTTGTCGTGAGTTTCAGCTTCTTTTCCACTCCGTTCTGGGATTCCATCTCCAGTTGTAGTTGCCTTTCTAGCTCTATGAGCTGCATCTCCTCCAAAAAGAGATAAGGGAATGAGAAGAAAGTAGGATACTCAATTCAAAATCAAAGCTGACTTAGATTCCCAACATGTAATTTTAACTAAGAAATCCATCAAATTATAATACCCATGAATTTTTTAGATGGGAAAAAACAGAGGAGAGTATTCAAAAAATAGAAATTAAAAAAAAAACGCACAAAATTCTACATATATTATATAATTATAATATAATAGAAATGACAGTAGTCTTTCCAAATCATCTCATAACTTTGCATGTACCTGTGCAAGCCTAGCTAAGATTTAAAAAAGCAAGAGTGCGCCTCCAACTCAAATAATCTAAAGCTAAAATGGAATATCCTACATGCGAACCTGCTAGAATTTTGCTCCATCATGCCCTTTAATTAAGTTATGAATATGATGTGAATCTGTTTCCAGCAGCATGAGCCATAACTAGTGTTACACACAACTTGATTCCTGCCTCAAACCCTCCTCTGTTTCCATTTGAAGTAGAGGATCTGAAAGGAAATGGAGACAAATCCAGGAAGAAAGGAATACCTCTCACCCACATTATGCAAGACAACGGGATGTACCTAGACAGGCAAATTATAAATCAAATGAAAGAAAAAATGCAGACGAGAACTGCAATACCTTGTCATGAATTCCTCTAGAGATTCCGTGAGTTTCTCTACTAGTACTTATATCTGCCTCTTTGCTCTCTTCCACAGTCATCTATTCCACAACCAAGCAAACAAACAACAAAAATGTATCCTCAACACATCTTTAATAAATCAAAATCGGTTGTAATTTGTTTCATGTTGGAGGATAACCTTCTCACTTTCTTAGCGGGCTGATCCTCTTTCTTTTTTTTTGTAATCGTCTTTTTTAATCAAATCATCGTTACCTCTCAAAAAAAAAAAACATTTAGCATGCTTCTGGAAATAAACCAAAACTTGTTGTGCAATTGAGCAATGTTTCTAGACTTCTTCTACAGTACCTTTGTCCTTTTTCCCCATCTTTTGAACAAATGATTGAGACATGGAGCAGAACTCGTGAGGTAGGCCTGCTTTCAACCGCAACTAGTTGTCAAACTTTTGCCAAGCAATAAAGAGAAGGTCAGGAATGGTAAAGCCAACCCCAAATAGCTGGGATAAGACTATGATGACAATGACAATGATGACAAAGCATTTTCCATCACGCACTAAGAAATGGCTGTTCCATTACTTCTAGGTGGGGTAAGACACCAAGATGGCAGAGCTAAAGAAAAAATAATAAAAAGAGAAAAACTCATTGAACCTTATTTCCTCTGTGCACAACCATTGAAGCAGTCTCTGGTTATCAGTATCAGCTGGGTGTAAGAAGCTAGAAAAACACACGTAGAAGAAATTAGTGAGAAAAAAAAACATTGAGAAACATGAAAAGCTAAGAAAATGGAGAACTTACTCATTAAACTCAGTAAGATTTAGAAGACCATCCCCATCCACATTCAAAGCCTTAAAGTGATCCTCTTTCCACCAACTGATATCGTAAGTGTTATTGTGTGCCATAAAAAGTACAAACTACAATCAAATCTTCTAGAACTCAGGTCAGTTGTGGCAATTTAAAGGACATTGTTTTATGCAAACATCAAGGTCACTAACATTCTGGTTCCTAGAATAATTGGATGCACCATTTTTAGTTCATAATTTCATAATGACAGCTAGCTGTGAGTCCATGCATTTGAAGTTGAACAGGAAACTATTATAATCTCAATTTGGGCCTAGACAGAGATTGATAATGGAATGAGACTAACCCCACTTTGGTCCAAATCCACAAAGTGGACCACATTTGGGGGTTCTAAAAAGCAACTGAGCAGAACTGCTTGCTGCAAAAAGACCACATAAAACTGAATGGTAGTGTTTTCTCTTGGGTGCGAGGAGAAGACTTCCTTCCCCTCCTATTGTTAGTCAGGAAGAGCTTGGCTGGTTAGCAGTGAGGCTGCAGGGTTGCTGCCATCTATTCTCTATTCTCCAAAAAAAACAGGCCTATGCAACCAAAGTTTCAACTTCTTTAATTGAGATTGAATGGCCATTGCATTCCAAAATCACAAAACAGAGAAACTGGATGCATTAAAACATTTTAAAAAACTGAAAAAAGAGGTAACAATACAAGATTAACAAAATCCTACCAGTGAAACTAGATGGTAGAGATGTCAAATCACATGATAACTGCAATAAACAAAAACTAATCGCTCGATTGCTTCAACAGAGATAACAAGTTTCAACTTTCAAGTCATACATGCATTTGTAGAGGTAATTAAATCTAGAGGCATATGCAACCAGCTGGGTCATACATGCATTTGTAGAGGTAATATGCAACCAGCTGGATCATACATGCATTTGTAGAGGTAATATGCAACCAGCTCGGTCATACATGCATTTGTAGAGATAATTAAGTCCTAAACATACTCTTAAATCAGGTATTAGATCATCATACCTTAGGCTTAATCTTTTCCGGTGTGATATTTTTGTGGCACTTAATTCCACCAATGTTGAAGGCTGCAAGTATCCGAGATTGGCAGCTAATCAAGAGATTGTAGCAAGGATGAAGAATGGTACAGACCACATTATGGACTACCATGAAAAACACAATTCTAGCCAATGCATACGGCTAGAATATTGCAGTATTAATCCTTTTTTTTTTTTCTTTTTCTCCCCTGTTTTTCTTTATTTCTTTTCTTTTCTTTCTTTCTTTCTTTAAAAATAAAAATAAAAATAAGAAAGGGGACTGATTATATTAAAGTAGAAAATAGGAACAAAACGTAGCAACCATGATTATTCGTTGCATGTTCGATTTTTCAGTTCAAAATTTCCATTTTAATTTTTTCAGCGTGGAGAGAATTATTCAAGGCCAAACTAGGAAACTGCCCATGCTCTGATTTCTTACCCAGTAGATCATTCCTAATAGGCAAATGATCCTAAAATAAAAACTGACAGAAACCATTAGGTATATAAGTAATTCCTAACAGGCAAATGATCCTTGGAGCCTATAGAGATTTATGTCACCTAGAATGTTAAATACAAATCCCAAATAATGCGCAAAGAAAGGTTTTATGGGAGTTTTATGTCAATTTAAACATAAGGCACAATACCAAATTGAAGAATAAATCAAGTATTGTACTGCTAAACAGATCAATACATTTTATTTTCAAAGAACTATCAATGCAAGAAATCTCTACTTGAACACAATGCCCAAACCTTTCAAAGTCTTATGCAACTTTCATCATTTTATTACATCAAAGTCAAAGAAATGAACTACATCATGTTCAATTTGAAGAAGATGATCCACTCTTGCATCACATCCACTCTGAGCAGTTGCTCCAGCTAATGTTGTGAAATGGGTCGAAAAAATTAAGATTTTCAGTGACCACATCCAAAAAAAAATAAAATCAACATACCCCAAAATCATGCCTGAGTAATTCCATGTCCTGCTTGCACCAAAGCAATTAGTTAATTATTCCAAAGGAGTTACAAGAGATTTAGAAGGACCATGAATCAATCTTTCATGAACAGTGACATATAATGCAAAGGAGTTTTGAGGCAGTACTTGTATTCCAATAATGAACTCTGAAACCAAGAAAATCTTCAAATTCACAACAGCCCACACCTTTGGCAGCAAATTGCCCAATTAATAGGACAATAAAAGTAAAACATAAGTAACAAGAATGGATGAAAAATAACGTAAATTATCATTTCATTCCATCTATAACTAAAATTTTGCATGACAGAAGGAAGAAACCATACATACATTTTTTGCATACTTAGCTTAGAAACAATGGAGAACATGTTAACCAGTCATAGAGGAAAAGGCCTTTTCCATTTATCATCCATTCATGAGAATGGCAAAACAAAAGAAAGCAAATGATGGCTTAATAACAACACCATGCTAGCTCTTTGTAAGGCATATGCAAGTATGCCTCAAGATAAAACATTTGTAGCTTCAAAGTTACCAATGGAAGTACACTTGACTACTATGGCTGCAGATGAGTGTACCGCATTTTCCAACTCAAGATCACATCTAGACATAAGACACTACAATCCACACAAAACATTTCTTGTTAAGTCATTTTATTAAATAGTTAGCATGCACAGAACGCAACAAGGAGGAATTACATAATGGCTCTATGAAATCCAACTATTAGGATCTAAAATCATGTTCAGTCGACATTGCAAGTAACAAAAGGCAAAACAAAAACCACCTAAAAATCTTCGTAGTCTTCGCAACACAAACTCCCAAAACTTCCGGCAATGTTAGGCTGCTGGATAGAATAACCCATATCGATAGGATTTTAAACCCATCACTGACAGTAACCGTAATACATGTCCGAGAAACTCCATCGTCTGCTTGACGGACAACAGATTGAAGGCCCACCAAATACGGCAGCCAGTAGTGTCAATCGCCACCGTCATCGCCGCTGAGCTTGCGGCAGCCATTAATGGCAACAACAAGCTCTTAGAACTCCCAGCCATTAAAAAAAGAAGAAATAAAGAGGGGTTTTCAAATCATAGATGGGAGGAAGAATAAGGTTTAACAGATGAGTGGTGGCTACCATTAGAGGTGTGCGGCCGCTAAATCCTGCTTTTGCTTTGAGTCAACGGTGATGAATCGAACTCAGGTGGCTGTGATTTTGAAATCAGATGCTGGCATATCTGGCCATCTCTGTAGACACACACAGCTTCCGACTATAAGAAATTCCTGTGGGCGGATTAGGGATTGCCCGAGTAACACTGCAGCATGTGTTTTTCCTGACCGTGGGCCCACCTTGATGTGTGTTTTATATCCACGCAGTTCATCAGTTTTTCCAGATCATTGTATGGGATGTTCCCAAAAATGAAATATATCCAATTTTCAAGTGGACAACCTCATAGAAAAGGCTAGTGATTAATCATTAAAAACTTTCTTGCATGCCACAAAAGATTTAAATCGGGCTGATATTTGTGTTTGACCTTACTAACAAGAGGCAAATAAATATTAAAGTGGAGCTGGGAAGTTTTTAATGGTGGGCGATTGTTTCTTACGCGGTGGTTCATATGAGATTTGATTTGGTTGAATTTGACATCAAATCCTTCTTATAAACGAATCTCTTTCCAAAAGGTGGCATGATTTTTATATGGTCCAAAGCAGATCCTGCACAGTGTAGGCTTCTTAGTACCATGTTTGCAAAAACATGGTAAAACTGAAAGTATCTTTCTTTTGAGACTTTTTATGAAATATCTCATTGTAGACCACATTAGGTATAGCAAAATGTTAGCAACATTATTAATTTGCTGTAAAAATACAATGATTGCAAACTCCTTAATACATTGTATTTGGTAGATAATATCTGTCTGGGTTCAATCATCCGATAGTGCAGTGAGTATCTCTGGTTTTATGGTTATACTTGTACATTCTTGTATTGATTGCTCATGCATGACGGTTATGCGTATTCTTTCAAGTGGATGTTGCATGTGGGAGGATTGGAGCTGCATATTTCAAATTCAAGCTTATGTTGTTGTCATACATGCAGATCAATTCTTATATGTTTGGGTGCCTGGCGATTGGATCTGAAAATTTGAGATTTTCATTCACTTATTTCATGGCTTTTGATAAGATCTTCTTCAATTGTTAATTTATTTAATTTGAATGGAAGAAGGATTGATTATTCAATGCAAACTCAATTTATGGATTTTCATTTGAAATTTTTTTTTTTTGTTTTAAAAAAGGAATTATACTTAATTTGATGTTTCATTTCTTGGCATATAGCTCAAAGAGGACTGCATGCATAAGAGCATTTGATGATTTTTGGCCGAGAGTCCCAGCTCAAAGAGGACTGCTGTTCTTGGGTAACATCTGTCATATGTAATGATCAATTCAAATTTGATTGAGAATCCAAATACACCTTTCTTGCATATGCTTTTCCAGCCACTACAACTCAAATCTCTATTCCGGCTCTGGTTTTTCTGATTTTCTCAATAAAACAGTTTGATTGAAGACTCATTTGCTCTGTTTTTCCTGATTTTCTCCTGTTTTTACAGAAATTAGGGTTTGGAGAAGCTATCTTGAAGAAATTCTAGGCCATTGACTCACAAGTGTAGCTGGGTCATGTGCATTCAGCTCAACTCGAAGAACCTAAAACCGTCTACATGACAACTCCCACGCGGGCCTTGTTCCTACCATCACAGTGCACCCCACCTGATGAATGGACTATGCACCCCACCTGATGAATGGACTAACCCTTGCCTAATTGGTAATCTGGACCTAATTTGCTGAATGCTTGCTTGAATTACGGAATCACGTCGCCATTGGAAAGTTAACTTGATAAGCTAAAACTGATTTTTTTTTTTTATAGCTTGAGTGATGTTTAACCTTTGAACTATAGCCACGCTCTTTGTTGACAAAAAATGGATGACCACCTTGATTATTGTCAGCAACAAGCCTTTTGAGGCAAATATCTGTAGAATGATAAAACCATTAAGTCATCGACTTGGGTTTCATCTTGGACCCCTAACATTGTTTCACGAGAACCCTTGGCCAAGCCTGCATCACAGGTGAGTGATGTATCTGTCAAATTCACTTAAAATTTGCTTATAGGAACAGATTCACATAGAGAAACCTCCATTAAGTTGTGTTTATAGGTTTTAGGTTTTCCAGAAGACGAAATCCGTCCCTTCTCCTTTGTTATTTCCATTGTAACAAACATGTCCTTTGTGTATCTGTTGCAATCAATTAATAACCACTTTATCATTCTTATGTTAATTGGGCATATTTTCAGTATTACATGTGTCAATGAAAAAAGTTCTTTAAAGCTATTCTTTGGGCATATAGGTTCTCTGAAGAAAATCTTTGCTTTTAGTTTCTCTCTGAATAGTTTCTTTGGGCACTACTCTTTGTACCACATCTTAGTGTAAGTTTTTTATGGCAATTTCATTTTATGGTTTCTGTTTTTGAAGTTTTTGATAACAATTCCTCGGATGTGGGTCTGGATGTTGTATTTTTGACCTTTTCTTTCTTGGTTTTGTTAGGTTATTTTAATTGTTTTAGTTGTCTTTTCTTTGTATAGCTCCTTTAGGTTTTCTAGTCTTTTGCCTCTTCTTTTTTCCTTAATTTTTTTTTCTTTCCTTTTGTTTTCTTCCTGTTTGTAGTCCCTTGTGTGCTTAAATAAATTTCTCATCTTTCCAAAAAAAAAAAAAAAAAAACACAAAAGTGGATGTGTTAAATGAACTTCTAGTTAATTTTTCATATTATTTAAGATTCTTGCAACATTATATATATGAATTTATATTTGTAGACTACTTATGTATATTGTTTCCTTTCATAATCTACTTTCTCAGTCTTTTCGGGTGGTTGTTATTACTTTCTCAGTCGTTGGTCCTATTGTGGGCAGAGCATAGCTGAAATTCACACTGTTTTATACAATCTAAAATTTTCAACTGAACTATTGAATTTGGGACACGGACCACTTTCTCTTCAACTTTCCATTTGACAATCACCAATGGGATGGTTAGGATCGTCTGGCCAGTAAGACTTTTGTAAATTAGCATACATGTATGCACTGTGTTGGGTTGTGATAATGTTGCGAGTTGGGGGGAAAGCATATTGTAGAGATATGTTGTCTTATTTATGGACATTATGGTCACTTAAATTTTCATTTCTACAACTAGGCCCGTTGTTCAGTGTTCCAAACCATCAATATGATGGGCCATGCCCCATATCGGTTGCCCATGTACCAATAGCCATTCAGTTTGGAAGAGCCTAGCCAAGAATTCTTGGCCTTCATTTGTTTTTGGAACACTGCTGTATTAGAACCAGAAGCTTGAGAAAATGAAAATTGGACAAACAGCTCGTCTTAATTTTCATTCTTTTGATTGTCCTGTCTATATATATGTTGGCCACTGGATAAAGGGTTAGAACTTCCCCATCTAATCTGGGAGACTTAGAATGCATGGGCCATACGTAGGCCCTCAAATAAATATGGTTTGGACATGTTTGGTTCATCTATGGCCCTGCTGATGTGGCACGATTTCTTGGAGCAAACGTGGCATCTTGCAAGAATCCATCCTCTAGCAGAATATCTCCCAGACGAGCGATCAGGGAAGCCTTCGAACCTTCCTACATTGTTAACATTCGGCCTTAGGTTGGTTATCATTTTGCTTGTGTTGCTTTGTTTAATGAAATTCTAGTGAGCAGCAAGCATGTCAGGTGTTTGATGAAATTCCTAAAACAAATGTGTGTAGTATTATCAGGTCACTTGGCCTCATACATGCATCGCTTTCACCCCCACTTTGTTTCTATCCACTGTAAATGGTAATTAGCTGAGTCATTGCATTTGACTGAAACTGAGCATCCAAATACAAGCTGAAGATTATATTATAATTACTGAATATGGCACGGGTCTTGTATCTTCCCCAATAGGAGTCACTTACAAAGGCACCAACCAGAGAGAAGGCATATGTGGTCCCTGTCTATAGCATGTTCATACAGGCCTTTTAGTTACCATTTGAACTTTGAATTTGAAATCAACACAGCAACTGAGGACAGATTATAATTACTGAATATGACTCTCAAATTTACCCATGTTTTTCCTTGTATTTGCCTTAAAATATTCTGGAAAGCTGCATAATAGGGGTTATTTGATACTCTAGCAAAGTGTGATGCTCTGGACACATGCACAAATTATACACGTGGAATACATGTACCACAAAGTGAACTGGGCAAATAGCGGGACACACTATAGATAGCATGTAGCGCTGAAAAAAGATTTCGATTAGATGAACTGGGCCTCAGAATAATGGACATTTGTTTTGCTGATTTCGGACTACTGAAATCTTTCGATCACAACTGTCCATTTTGATGTCCATTAGTCAGCTGTTTACAATCATGTATTGAGTGCACTTTTGTGCTACGGTGCATCTGCAGTAGGGCACATATTTTTAAGTTGAAAATTTATCATTTTTTTTGTGCTAGTATTGTAATATCTATTGTGGATTCTTACTTATATGTACATTTATCTGGAAGTAGAAAGCTTTTTCACAGTTTTGTTCTAGTAATGTCTTATAATTGGATGAGGTTTTCCACTGAATTAACTTTCATTACATTTGTGACTTGTTACTCTCTCTCTCTCTAATTACCATATTTAGCTTTGGTTTTGTATATCTGGCATTTTGAATGTTTAGCTTTGGCTTGGATATATGAAAGCTTGAGCTGATTCAGGAGATGACAGCTACTATTTCCACGGCAAGGAAATAGCTAGGAGTTGTAAGTCAAAGGAAATATTAAAGAATGATGTGGTTGCCTTAGAGGAGAGTTGCATCAAGTAAGAGAGAATCACGATCTCCAACTAGCACGGGTGCGGAGCTTAAAGGCTGAAATAGATAGATACACTGAATATACTGGAAAATCCTCTATAGAGTAGGAAAAGTTTAACTGCAATAACAAATTTACTTTGAAGTATGTTGGTATCTTTTACTAAATTTTTATCTTGTTTAAGATCTGGCAAATATGGTATGTGATTTTGATCTTCTTTTACAAAATAGATGCGCCTCTCAAAAAGAAGAAATAAGAAAAATAGATAGTTCATTATGTATGAAACTGTAACTGACATTGAAATGGGTGGTGTTCAATTTACACAGGGAAATGTTACTGATTCATGCATCAGTATAACTATGGATTCTGTCATCAAGTTACAATCAAATTCTTTAATCTCACCCATTACTATTGCAAACAAAGCCACCATATCTCAGAAATTCCTATCAGTTTCCAAGTGCCACAAGAAATGTGGAAGTATTCCTCACAAATGAACATTCATCATGGCTTGAGGGTAAACAGGCAAATGCTCTGTTATGGCTAACCAGATCAGAAATCTTCATTTTGCACATTACAAATGCAAACATAATGTAATCCAATTCCTTTCAAGTGGGACATCCATTGCTTGACAAAAGGAAAAAAAATGTATTGGTCCTGTAAGTATTTATGGACTGACAGCCATGATCATCAGTTAAAACAAGGGGATACATGCATGATCCCACTTTTTTTTTTTCCTTCTGTATTTGCAGATTCTCACATAAGAAAACTGTGTTTGTAAGAATGACATTCTCGATGTCCAGCTATCGGGGCCCACATATGATGGATGAACCATTATTAGTGACTGAATTGAAACATATACAGCTATCTGTTTCACTGGCCATTTGTTGGATGGTTAGGATTGTCTTATAAGAGTGATTCCTAAAGGATATGGACAATCCAACGTGGGACTTGTATGGTAGAAAGTCTAGACCGACTTGATTTTATAAATTTGATTTAGATCAAACATTGTCATGGTCATTGATATCATGGTAATGAACCTATGGTCATTAAATCAAAATGATTGTCAAGAGGTCGTGGAATGGAAGATGGATGTCAAATGATCTCCGTTTCATAGTCACAGAAAATACTGAAAAATGCTTATTTGTATGCAATTTGCCACATTAAGGTGTATGAGACTGGAGGTTCTGTCTTTCTTCACTCTTTTCTTTTTTCTATTTTGGTTATCTGCAAATCAGAGTTTGGCAACTAGTCTTGGATTTCTGTTATTTTTAGGGGAAGAGGAAGATGATCTATGTTTCTACTTCGTTAAACTACATATTATGAAGGTTAGGCTGTTGCAAGTTTTTTCAAGGTATGTCCTGTACATCTGTAAATGCAAATTCCTTTTTCTTCCAGACCTTTCTTAATGTTATAGGCTTCATTGTATGCCCACCATTTAAAAATTCCTAGGGCCCACCATAATGTTATAGGCTTCATTGAATGCCCACCCTAAGAAGTTTTTAATGGTGGGCATTGAGTCCCTATTGTGTGGTCCACTTGAGGTTTGGATCTGCTTCATTTTTCAGACCATGTACTAAATAAATACATAGGCCAGTAGCTGATTGGAGTTTGTTGTGTTTTGAGTTTTTTTTTTTTTTGGTTTTGATGGTAACAATGCAGTGTTGGGTGATGATGAATAAACGGACTAGAAGATTGTCCCTAATGCCGGAAGAAGCTAGAGGGGAAATAGAACCTTATTTTATTGAGCATGCTGCTATCTTGGATGAGGACAGCCGAAAACTGCCAAAGCTCAACGATAACTCTGCGGATTACATGAGGCAAGAGTGAGCATATAATTTCTTCTATTTCCTTTTTTCCTTTTTTGTCAAGTGGTCAGTATCCACTGTGTATCATCCGTGTTTGGGTAAACCATATTGTTTGGGTAAACCATATTCCGGCAATATGATTGGTATTGGAAACATTTGAAAATCATGTATGCTCCCAGTGATTTTATATTAGATTTTGATTTCCTTCGAATATTCTCGTGACACGTGGTTTCTCTCTGGTAGTAGTGAAGCTAGGAGAGTATCTTAGTACCATAATTACTATATTGATTTGCTAGAGCATTTGATTCAAACATGCATGATTTCTATTTTAATGATTGTCTGAGGTCATTTCATAATTGCTTCCCAAAGTCATGATCCTTGATGTGTTGCTGACATACATTATTTAATTTAATTAGGTTCATGTAATACACGAATGGGCCTGGGCAGGTACTCCAAATGAAGGGGCTGCTTGGCTCCATTTGCAGAGACTAGCTGATACATGGCATGGGATTCTGTTAATTCCAGTGACTGGAGGAGTTCTCGTTGGCATGATGCATGGATTACTTGAAATTTTCGACCAAATGAAGCAGCCAAGGTCTTCTCAGAGGCAAGGCTTTGATCTGCTGGCTGGAGTCTTCCCTAGAATAAAGGCCATACAGGCTGCTGTAACATTAGGCACTGGTTGTTCTTTAGGTCCTGAGGGACCCAGTGTTGATATTGGTAAATCATGTGCAAATGGGTGTTCGGCAATGATGGAAAACAACAACGAAAGGAGGATAGCTCTCGCGGCAGCTGGTGCAACTTATGGAATTTCTTCAGGTTTGGTATTTCTCTCAATTTTCTGCTCTGCAGATGTGAATGGTTGGTCTAGTTGAATGACTGACCATGTCTTTGTCGAAAGTTGCTTTGAAACCCACCTCTACGTGGGCTTGGGCAGGTACTCCAAATTTACTGTTCACATACAATTGCCAAATAGCATCAAAGTTAAATTGTGAATCCTTTGTTATCATATTCAAATCAAATAGTAGGATTTGATTCGCTATCAATTTTATTAACACGCTTTCCTCATCAGCAGTGTCTCAATGCTTGGTTTTGCCCCATTTTCATCTACATATCATTCCCGGGGCAACTAATGGAAAATCCGAACAGTTCTATACCAGCAAAGTAAGCATACATTAAGTTTTTTCCTATCCTATGCAGGGCTTTGACAAATTGAAAGAGACAGTTGAGAAGTGGGAGGGCATAGCAAAGGCACCAACACGATTTAATCTAAAGCTTTTTGCTGACAAAAGACACATACGAAACCATGGATGAACTTGCAAAGCTGCAGAACAAGACTACTCACCAGCTGGCCATGGAAGTCATCCGCAACTTTGTTGCCGCCCAACAAAATGGCAAAAGTGAATGATCAGCCCCTTTTTTCAGCTGTTGCTATTTGTTGAATAAATACCAATTCAAATGAACTTATCTTTTTTCTTTTTTCTAAATCATGGATGAGTGAGACTTAGTTGAAAAGAACTTGAGATATGTAACCATCTACCAGGCTGTTGCATCGTTTTCCCCTGTACAAACAGTTTTGATTTTGATTTTTTTTTTTTTATATATATATACAAAGCGATCTCTTTGTCATAAGGCCATGGTATGAAATGAAGATTGTAATTGAATGAATGAATGATTATGTAGGTGGTAATTGAATGAATGATTATACAGGTGGTTAATTGAATGAATGATTATGCAAGTGGTAATTGAATGAATGATTTTAATTTTTTTTAATGTAGGCAATCACTACGGATTTTAAACGTAGCTTTTACTCAAATAATCCTATCTTAATATATTGTAAGTGTATTTATATTCCGAAGTGGTGGTCGATATCGAGGCCGAGGTCAGTATTCGAGACCGATGTTGATATCCGAAGCCGATATCGGTATCCGGGGTCAAGGTCTTTGGTCGAGGTTTGTATCTAAAGCCGATTTGATTTTTCGGCCCTCAAGCAATCCATAATTTTCGAGTTTGTACATCTGTTCAGTCCATTTTTACCAATAACACCAATCATATATATATTCATATATAACTTGAGTATTATGTGTAAATGGTGCATTTTAGGAGTGTTTGATGCAGGGTATTAGATGGGATTAGCCGGGATAGAATTGCACTTGGTCCCGTGCAATTCCATCCAACATTTGGAGAGGATGAGAAAGGTTGGGATTGGGTGCGATGGAATTGCATTTGGTCCCATGTAGGATTTTTATAGATTTTGATTTCACTACACATGTGGGCCCCACATTGATGCATGCATTTATCCATGCTATCCATCCATATACACTGTTTACGCATGACATTATGGCTATATATGTGTACAAGTGAATGACATCCATTGTGAATTTGGTCCATTGATTACAATTCCATGGTCCACCAAATATGATTTTACTTAATCGCGTATTTTCCAGTAGCAATTTTTTTTTAAATCCTAAACATGGGATTGGATGGCTACAATACTATGGTATTTCCATACATGCAATCATTGTGTAATAATGATATTAATCCCTTCTAATACAATTCAATTCCACGGACCAAACACGCTTCTTCCAGTGAGATTGAAACTAATCCCTTCTAATACAATTCAATTCCACGGACCAAACACGCATTTTCCAGTGGGATTGAAACTAATCCCTTCTAATATAATTCAATTCCACGGACCAAACACACATTTTCCAGTGGGATTGAAACGTCAAATGCCTATACTAATCAAATCCTTCTCATGAATGGTAAACCACAAACAAATTTTATATGTCACTGTTTGCAATTCTATACCACCCAATCCCACCTAATCCCATATTCTAAACAAGCCCCACGTAAAATCAATCAACTCTTTTACTAAGGGTGTTTGACATGGCGTACTAGATGGAACTGGATGGTATTAAGTGGGATTTGATCCCTATTTCCATACAACGGTATGTTTGGATGACTGGATGTACTTCAGTGTAGAACGCCTCATAAACTGCACCAACTGCCCAAGGATTCGTGAAATCCCTTCGTGAAATCCCTCCTTCAGAGTTCGCCCATCCCTTGATACATCATGGGATATAGGATGGGACCATGGGCGGCTTTAGATGTAGCCCACCGTAATGTATAACTTCGATCCACACCGCCCGCACATAAGGTCCATTCAATATAGAGAATTAGACCCAAAACAAAGGTAGATCCAAGGCTGTAGTGGACCACACCGTATGAAGTAGTGGTGTTAAGAATGTCTGCTATTAAAAAAATGCATGATGTATTACAATTTACTTTGCATTTCCAAACACTCCCACGAGTTTACCATAGGAGGATGCCCGAATTCCATCACCCATCCAAACAGAAAACCCAAATCCTTCCCAGCTCTTCCAATCCACTGAAAGTCCTGGACAACCACTGACAAATTTCTCATTACCTTAAATCTAATTTGATTGACAAATCTCTCGTTACCTTGAATCTAATTCCATCTCATCTAATCCCCTCTACTGCAACGTCCGTGGGTTGTGTCGAAGGTGAGGGGAAATTAAGTGTCATTGCTAGGGCTGTCAATGGTTTGGGCCCATGGGAGGTCTCAGCTCGGATTTTGAAATGTTTGGGGCTGGGCCATTAGGCTGCCCCATTCAAATTTACGATATTTCAGGCCTGAGAGCGGCCCATTGATGGGTGGATTTGTGACGACCATTACAGTGGGACCTACTCACATCGCTGTGGATGAACTGTCTTCCGCAGGAAATTCGCACGTCTCGAAAAACCGACGGTCCAAAATGGTTTCCTGTCTTAAATTAACCAGAACCGCAAGATTATAATCCAACGGTGGAAGTAAACGAAATCGGATTGCGTACGCTCTTATCGGACTGAGTAAACTCAGTTGGGCCCACTGCGAATGCATGTAGTTCATCCACGCTGTCCATTCATTTTTTCAGATCATTCTATGGGTTCAACCCAAAATTGATGCATATACAAAGCTCAAGTGGACCATACACTGGAAAAAGTAGAAGTATTGATTTCAACCGTTGAAAAATCTCTAAGGCCCTCAGTGATGTTTATTTGTCATCCAACCTGTTAATAAGATCAGAAAGACAAGGATGAAGGGAAAACACAAATATCAGCTTGATCTAAAAACTCTATTGTCCCCAAGAATTTTTCAACGGTAGATGTTCAATTCACACTGTTTCTGGTGGTGTGGTCCATTTGAGGTTTGGATATACTCCATTTTTGGCATAATGCCCTAAAATTAGGTTTCAAAAGAGATGGACGGAGTGGATACAATGCATGAATCCAGTGAGTTTACTCAGTACGCTTACCGTACTGAGTTCCTCGGTGAGCAATCCGCTTCCGAAGTATACCACTTAGCCCTATAAATGCTGCTGCTCGCTCTCTGTTCTCCTCCATATCTCCCAACAGGCGCCGCGAGGTATTAGGGTTAGGGTTAGGTCTTTCGTTCATACGTTTTTAGGGTTTCGATTGACTCTCTTTCTAGGTTTTTTTTTTTTTTCCTCTCCCTCTGGTTCTTCTTAGATCCTTTGCAGAGATCCATGGCTTCTCTGAAGTCGATTTCTGCATCGATTCAATCCGTTTCTTTGAAGAAGGAGAAGCTTCAAAAGGCATTTGAAGCCATCCGATCGCATTCCGAATGCCTCGCTTCCTTCAATCTCCAATGGCAGGATCTTGAGGATCACTTCGCTTCGATCGAGAAATCGATCGAGCAGCGCTTCAAGCACCTTGAGTCCAAAGAGCAGCAGGTGGCCCCTGCTGCCGCGGCCGCTGTCTCCTCCGCCGTCGAGCTTGAATCGTCGGATGTTGTCCCACGGCCCGAGCTGAAGTCTCTCTGCGCCAAGATGGATGACCAGGGCTTGCGGTTGTTTGTCATTGCACATCGTAAAGATCTGCAGGACATGCGGGAGGAGCTCAGCGCGGCCCTCAGGACTGCGTCAGATCCCGCAAAAATGGTGTTGGATTCGATGGAGGGTTTCTACCCTGTGAAATCGAAGGGCTATAAGGACGTCCAGCTGGCTGCAGTCCGACTACCTGCATTCTTCTTCTTGATCGGCTGATGTCGATCTCACCAGAGATTTCAAATGAGGTGAAGGATAGGGCCAAGAAGTTGGCTGAGGAATGGGAGGGGAAGGTTAGTAAAAACGGTGAGAACCCTTTAGAGGGGGTTGCATTTTTGCATCTTTTGTTGGCGTATGGCCTGGTTTCTTGTTTTGATGTGGATGAATTGTTGGATATTGTTGTTTTCATTGCTCTGCGAAAGCAGACGATTGATTTGTGCCGATCACTTGGGCTCATGGAGAAGATTCCCCGTAAGATTTTTTTTTCCTCAGATCTTTTCCACTAAAATTATGGGTTTGTTTATATGGGTTCTATTGCAAATGTTAATATGTAGTAAAAAACTTTCTATGTAATTATATTCAGTGATCTTTCAAAAAAAAATGTAGTAAAGAAGCTTTTGATTCTTCTGTTCATTATGTATTGGATTTTAATTATGCTTCATTGAATTCTTTCCTTTCAGTTATGTGACGGGGGAGTTTTTTTGGGTAAAAACTTCCTTCACCTAATGGAGCAGACATCCAACGTTTGTATATTTTTTTTTGTAAACGTCACAGAAAAATGCCTGTTGATGCTGAGGGTCCTTCCTTTGTGGGGGCTCTTCCGTCAAGGGGCTGGTCTCATATTCCATTGCCTTGAGGAGCCAGCTTTGCTGCCATGAACTCCTTGGACAGGCCATGAGACATACATGTCTTAGCCATTTGTTGAATTGCATTATTATGGTTCCTTATTTTTAACATCTTTGTGTTGATCTGGTTGGATTAATTGGCTCTTTCCAGTGTTTGCTTTAAATTGCCTTCCCATTTCTCATGTTGGACTTGAAGCTTCCATTTATTATTATTTTTTTTGGGTTCCAAGTCCCTGTTTCGATTTAGGAAAATGAATCATGAAATTGATATATCTTTTAACTAGGCAAATTCATGGATTTGCATTGGATATCTTTATTTGGCTGTTTCTAGTTTTTTGTTTTAAATTGCCTTCCGGTTTCTCATTTTGGACTTGAAGCTTCCATTTGTTTTGTTCCAAGGCCCTGTTTGGGATTAGGAAAATGAACCAGGAGTTTGAAAAATCTATGAGCTAGGCAAATTCATGGATTTGCATTGGATTTCTTTACTTGGCAAATCTCAAAATTCACTGTTTTGCAATGAAGATATACACATATTTAGATTTGAGAGCATCTATGGAGATCTCAGGCCATTATTGCAAAGAAATAACTTCTATTGCAAGTCTTTCATTTTTTTTGATTTTCAAAGTTCTTGTTTTTTTTTTTTACTTGGGCCACCTCAAATCCATGATTTTATGCTGGAGTGGATTTAAGAAATCCATGCATTTGACAATTCCTTGCCTCAAATCCCTAACCTCAGACAGCCCATAAATTCATCTTTCACATTATACTTTTTTTTTTCCCTTTAAACTTCTTCCCTCAATTTTGTGACGGGGGGAGGTTTTTGGGTAAAAACTTCCTTCACATAATGGAGCAGACATCCAATGTTTGTATATTCCTTTGTAAATGTCACACAAAAATGTCCATTGATGTTGAGGGTGCTTCCTTGTGGAGCTCTTCCGTTGATGTGCAAGTCTCATATTCCATTGCCTTGAGGAGCGACATGGCTGCCATGACCTTCTTGGACAGGCCATGAGACATACATTTCAACAAGTCTTTCATTTCTTTGATGTTCAAAGTCCTTTTTTTTTTCTTGGGATTTGGATTTACTCCAAATCCATGATTTTATGCTGGAGTGGATTTAAGAAATCCATGCATTTGACAATTCCTTGCCTCAAATCCCTAACCTCAGACAGCCCATAAATTCATCTTTCACATTGTACTTTTTTTCCCCTTTAAACTTCTTTCCTCAATTTTGTGACGGGGGGAGGTGTTTGGGTAAAAACTTCCTTCACATAATGGAGCAGACATCCAATGTTTGTATATTCCTTTGTAAACGTCACATAAAAATGCCCATTGATGTTGAGGGTGCTTCCTTGTGGAGCTCTTTCGTCAATGTGAAGGTCTCATATTCCATTGCCTTGAGGAGCGGCATGGCTGCCATGACCTCTTTGGACAGGCCATGAGACAAACATTTCAACAAGTCTTTCATTTTGTTGATGTTGAAAATCCTTTTTTTTTTTTTTGGGATTTGGATTTGGATTTACACCAAATCCACGATTTTATGCTGGAGTGGATTTAGGAAATACATGCATTTAACAATTCCTTGCCTCGAATCCCTAACCTCAGACAGCCCCTAAATTCATCTTTCACATTAGATTTGAGAGCATCTATGGAGATCTCAGGCCATTATTGCAAAGAAATAACTTTTATTGTAAGTCTTTCATTTCTTTGATGTTCAAAGTCCTTATTTTTTTTTCCTTGGGATTTGGATTTAACCCAAATCCATGATTTTATGCTGGAGTGGATTTAAGAAATCCATGCATTTGACAATTCCTTGCCTCAAATCCCTAACCTCAGACAGCCCATAAATTCATCTTTCACATTATACTTTTTTTTTTTTCCTTTAAACTTCTTTCCTCAATTTTGTGAGGGGGGGAGGTTTTTGGGTAAAAACTTCTTTCACATAATGGAGCAGACATCCAATGTTTGTATATTCCTTTGTAAATGTCACATAAAAATGCCCATTGATGTTGAGGGTGCTTCCTTGTGGAGCTCTTCCGTCGATGTGCAGGTCTCATATTCCATTGCCTTGAGGAGCGGCATGGCTGCCATGACCTTCTTGGACAGGCCATGAGACATACATTTCAACAAGTCTTTCATTTTGTTGATGTTGAAAATCCTTTTTTTTTTTTTTTTTTTTATTTGGATTTACCCGAAGTCCACGATTTTATGCTGGAGTGGATTTAGGAAATACATGCATTTAACAATTCCTTGCCTCAAATCCCTAACCTCAGACAGCCCCTAAATTCATCTTTCACATTATATTTTCATTTTCCTTTTAAACTTCTTTCCTAAATTTCGTGACGGGGGAGGTTTTTGGGTAAAAACTTCCTTCACATAATGGAGCAGACATCCAATGTTTGTATATTCCTTTGTAAACGTCACATAAAAATGCCCATTGATGTTGAGGGTGCTTCCTTGTGGAGCTCTTCTGTCAGTGTGCAGGTCTCATATTCCATTGCCTTGAGGAGCGGCGTTGCTTCCATGACCTCCTTGGACAGGCCATGAGACATACATTTTCTAGCCATCTGTTATTGTTCTTTCTTCTGACATCTCGGTGTTCACTTAATTTTATTATTTTCTGTTAAAGCTTTGTCTACCTGTTTCAGTTTAAATAATCTGTTGAAAAATGTACAGTTAAGGTGTGTTTTTCTTGGAGAGCCATTGTTTTATGCTCTGTTTGGGCTTTTCATGCTGCATTCTCACTTCCTTTGTGTTCCGCTGCAGGTGTCATTCATAACCATTTTTCGATGGGTTATATGATTGATGGTGTTTCTTGCAACTTAAATCACTATTTGTTTTAGTATTTTATTGAAAATGGTGTCTTAGTGGAGAATATTTTAAGAGGATATATGATACATCTAAAATGTAAATACATATTAATATATTCGTATAAGAATGCAATATTTAAAATCTGGTGAGTTTTTCAAAATCTTGTGATGTTATCACGAGATTTTTAAAAAAAATAAATAAATAAATAAATCATATTTTTGCACTGACTGAAACCATAAAATCCTCTGTGGCATTTGTTCTTTCTCAACATTTAATTATGCTTTGAGGTCATATAAAATATATGTTTAGTCATTTGATATTAAATCCTGGCTAGAGCTTGACCTTTGAAAGCTTTGAGCTGTGGGCCAGTGATGATATCCGTTTACCAAAATACCATCTTTCGGGACTGAATGGCATTGAAGCCTTGCTGTTATTCTGCAATTCTGAGGCCTATGAATTGATTGATTGTAATGCTTTTCTTAAGTATTTTATTTTCCCAATAAAAGACTTGATTGATCGGTTTGAACACTCTTTAGAGCTTGGTTCCGTTGGCCGGTGATGATATCCAATTACCAAAACACCATCTTTCGGGACTGAATGGCTTTTGAAGCCTTGCTGTTATTCTGCAATTCTGAGGCCTTTGAATTTATTGATTGTAAAGCTTGTAATATAGTTTCTGTGTCATTAATTTCCAATATGTTTGATTAGTTGGTTTGAAACATCCATCCCTTCGTGGATGTTAGTGTGTTAGTAAAACACTGTTTTGTTGTTTTTTCCCCTCATGGTCATCTGACACTGGGAAGCTTTTTGCTTATGACAGATCTTATTAGGAAACTAATAAGCAATGGGAAGCAGCTTGATGCTGTTAACTATGCATTATGCCTTCGATGTTGTGGGGGAGTTCCCTCCTGTGCCTCTTCTTAAGGCCTACTTGAAGGAATCAAAGAAGGTAGCCCAAGAGGTCCGGAAAAAGGGAAATGGCTCCCTTCAGGCACAGGTATTGCATTTTTCTTTCTAGGTACATGCCATGTTTTTAAAAATAAGTGTATGTACTGAGATTGCACAACACCCTGGATGCATCTTCAACAGAATGAGGCCATTGCTAAAGAACTTGCTGCATTGAGAGCAATAATCAAATGCATTGAAGAGCACAATCTCCAATCCGAGTACTTGACAGAAGGCCTTGAAAAGTGTATTGCTCAGTTGGAAAAGCAGAAGGCAGATAGGAAGCGACCGGCTCCGACGATGCCAAAGACCCAGCAACAGCAGGCTGCAAAGAAGCGTCCCCAACCAGCTTTGGTGGGTGCAGCTGGCCCCAACACTCTAACTGCACCCCTGGTTGCACAAATTAACCAACAACCACTGCATTCGTCTAGCCTGTTGGCTGACCGGGTATCTCCGTACCTGCCTTCAGCCGGGCCTTATGGCTTGGCAGGTCCTGGTGCAGGAGCTTCTGCACTCTATGACCGTCAGGGTCCCAGCTATCTAGGATCACATCTGGGTTATGTTAGGGGCAGGATCCCACCGATGTCTCATCTCTACTCCACAGAGTTATCATCTAGCTTGTATGATAAGCCTGTTGGTTACAGTGGTTACACTGCGTCTGGTGGCATGCAACATGGAAGTTTGCAGCCCAGTAGTCTACAGCGGCCTTATCACCAATCATACTATCCTTAGATGAGTATGGGTTTCATTTTTATTTTATTTTTTAAATTGTTAGGAAGGAACTTGTTTGTTAATCTGGTATGGCTTGGTCTGCCCTAGGGCATGGTCAAACCTTATATTTGACTACTTACTATACATGGTGATGCATGGTGCAACTTGGTTAATCAAGTTCGTGGTCATGGCCTTGTCCTGACGGTAGTTCATTGGGCAACAACAGCTTTGGTTTATTCATATATGTTTTCCGTCCAACTAGGTAATGGAGGCCTTTACAGATTTTAATTTAGTAGATATTCATTGCAATACTACTGGAGGCATTCCTGCCATGCATTTTTTAAAAACTTGTTATTGTGTCTGGACTTCAAACTAAAACTCTCATAGGATCCTTGCCCATAAAAGTTTTATGCGCTTCCTACATAAACCACAATTGCTTTCGTCTCTGTAGGAAGTGTGTATTGTTCATTTGGTTTTTCATTGTTATCTTGACTGTCTGTGTTCCTTTTCAAATTGCTCTCTGTTGGTGTCACTCTGCAGCCAGCTGCTGCTTGATGTCCTCTACATTTCTGTTGTGCTGTCTGAAACGCTGTTGTTTTTTGATCCGTTGTTGGCATTTGGTCATGCATCTTTTCTTAAGATGGGGTAATAGCTTTCCATCTTTAGTTTCATCTCTGAGTTTACATTAGACCTAAACTTGTTGTTTGATACCTGTTTCTGTTAGATTGGAAAGTTGGGGCCTTGTGCCCCCATACCAAACTATTGGCTTTTTTTGTTTTGGGGACTGATGGCCAAGATGGTTTCTTAGTGTTCTTAATTATGTCCTGCAGTCTGGTCTCTGTCATCCAATCTTCTCCTGGAGCATAGAGGAAGAGAATCCTTGTCTTTCATGTTGTGCTTGAAAAATTCAAGTTTTTAGGTCCTTGTGGTCGTTAAAGTTCATCTTGTCATCTAATCAACATCCTGAGTTACCCTTAATAGGATGAATTTGCAAAAATTCTAATATTTATATACGATGCCATTCACCCTCTGTGAAGATGATGGTTTGGCTTTTAGCGATGGTGATGTGGCTTTAAGCGATTGTGTTTTTCCATGAGAAGCTGTCTTCACCTTGGAGAGCTGTTGAATAGCTGCCAAAATTCGTTTCTCATGTATTGCTGCTGCATTAAAACTGATTCCACATGGTTGTTACGTGGTAATTTTTTTTCCCGTTTCTGGATTGCATTAATCTGCTGAGGTGATACTGAGATCAGTACATGAGCTGGGCTGGAGCCTAGGTATTCCCTTGTATCTGCTTCTGCACTAACTTTGCTACTGATCTGGATGTGAAGCAATGGTTTTGAGCTGGCTTCATGTGTTACATGAGATGGCAAATTGATCTCGTGGATTTTGCCTTCCCATCTTTAGAGTTGTTAGTAACCAGCATTTTCTTGTGTACTGCAGAATTAGTTTTATTATGGAAGAAAACCAATTAATTGATCTCAAAGGTGCAGAATTCGGTGAAATTATGCTGTCATACCAATAATTTGTGGTGGAAAGTTGATTTTCCATTTGTGGTGGGTATTTTGAATTCCTGCTATTGAACATCCATGCCATCTGTTCACCCCTTTGGGTGAACTCGGTTGGTTACACTTGTGCATTTTGTTTACAATCATTCATTCAATAATGAAACAAGTACAATCCTTCATTCAATCAATTACAGTTATAATTACAATTACAATAATATACTGAAAATACAAAGAAAATGTCATCAGGTCATCATCCTTTTCTTGGTGAGTCTGGTCCCCAACTGATGAATATCCCAGATCTGACACATGCTACAAAGATTCTCTTCCCTTTGCACCAATCTTCTATGCATTTCTGTCTATTTTGCAGGAGGCAATACCTTTCCATCTAGCTGTTCTTTTTCCTTCAAGATTTCTTGCTGCTAGTAGAGAGGATATAACCAGCATAGATTGATGAACAACCAAGCGATGAAGATGGGTACATGTTTGTACCCATTACCAGCTGACGCCCATTTTCCTTAGCAATTGCCAATTGATCACCTACAATGGTTTCCGTGGGGGACATTAGTGGAAACATATATATAAAGCAGCACTGACTGGCAGTGCGATAATATAAAGAAAACCAATTCAAACATGAAAAGAATGATTTTGACAATGAGAAAACTCAGAAAAAGGTTTCACCACTCCCAAACTTCAGTTGGGAAATTTGTAAATATAAAGGGCAAAAAGGAATTGATCAACCATTGTATTTATTGTTTGGCTATGGATATCTCTGTTTAATCTTTTTCTCATACTATGAAATTTGCTTAGTTTTGTTAAGTGTTGATTCAATTCACATAATCAAAAAGAAAAGAAGTATTAATATCACAACTGCTGGACAGTACTTAATGCTAAATTCTCATGAATGAGCTACAAACTGCGACACCTTGATCATCATTATCTCAGCAATTCAGGGATTGGAATTTTTAAAATACAATAGAGGAAAACTATGTAGTTAAGTACGAGTTTATTAAAGGGTTTTCTCAATGTCATCATTGTTTCAAGAGAATTGAGTATTGGTTCTATAAACTGTTCAGAGTCAGCTAGATTTCCTGATTTACAATTCCTTGCAGTCTTGGTTAGCAACAACAAAGAATTTGCAATAAGATTCCAATCATTTTTTAAGAATTTGCAACAAGATTCCAATCATTTTTTTTTCAATAGTGCGCTCATTTATATGTATTTGTCCTGTATAGAAAACAATTCACAATACCAAGAAAGCTCAATTGTAGCAGGTTCTGCCTCAGGTACATCAGGTGCATGTGTATCTCTATATAGAACATGTAAAAGATGTGCAAGGTTCCACGTTGCAAAAGACCTCCAAAAACAAATTAGAATTCCATCTCCATTGGAATGAGAATGTAAATGCAATTTGTAACTTGTAAAACTTTTATGCTCTGGCAAAACAGACCAAAAATGGAGCAATGCAAATAAAAAAATGACATGAAAAGGAAAATAAAGCTATCAAAATCTATGCCACCTCAACAATTTTCTCCATTAAAACTATGGGCTAGAAATAGACAGCTGAGAATGAATTAATTCCATTTCCAAGATTGCATCATGATCTGCTTAGTTGCAGAATTGAAATGGACTGCAAATTGAATTTGAATGACAAACTTGTACAAATCATTCCACATCAAGAAACCTTATAAGCTACTAAGAAATTTCCAACCCATAGTGACAGATGATTGATTTGCAGGATGAAGGAAATCCATATTAAATCAATCAGTACAAGGAAAAAAACAAATAGATTATGGTTGCTACAAATATAAACAACAAAAATGGCAATATCTTTGCATTGTTGTATATCAAGAAGCTTCACAGTAAGCTAGAAATTCATCACTCACAGTAACAGATAATCAAAATAGCTATAAAAAACCTGTAACTTGTTTCTATACAATATTGAAGTTACAAGCCATAAATGGTTTACCTATGATTCTTGAAATTCAAAATGTTTAGTAGTTCCAATCATGAAAGATTCCAATTGCTACTTGAGTTCTTTGGAATCCGTACAACAAAGAAACCCAACTTCAATTCAATGAAATTATCAATGAAAATAGAGAATTATGCATGAAAAAATGTTAAAAAATTGAACCTTTTTCTATGGCACTCTTGCTTTGCGCCAAAGTCTCAACTCTTCTGGTAAGCTTCACGTCAAATTAATGTGTATGATAACCATTAGTCATTTCTCAGCAATGATTTAGAATATGAAAGAAAGAACAACCACCATACAAAGGTGTGAGACATGCAAAGTTGTAGGGCATAGAAAACAAGAATCATGAGATAAGTGAGAGTGAATCGGCATACCTTCTGCGAGAAGTTTATACAACTTTCTTTGGTATAATGCTAGTTTATAAAGAATACAAGACAAGCATTTCCCTGCGGGTGTTCATTTTAATAAAAGGAAAAAGGCGGCAGAAAAATCTGTATCGTTCACTCATCAAATGGGTCCACAAGCTACAAAAAAATCTTACTGTTATGATGACTCCAAGCTACTTGCTGAAACTGCCTTGAAAATTCCTCATAAAATCCAAATAGACTTAAATAAGAGTTCAACCTCCTAGCACTTCATCGCATCCCAAGATATGTAGCTTTCTTGGCGTGAGTTTCAGCTTCTTTTCCACTCTGTTCCGAGATTCCATCTCCAGTTGTGGCTGCCTTTCTAGCTCTATGAGCTGCATCTCCTCCAAAAGGAGAAAAGGGAATGAGAAGAAAGAAGGATACTCAATTCAAAATCAAAGCTGACTTAGATTCTCAACATGTAATTTTAACTAAGAAATCCATCAAATTACAATACCCATGAATTTTTTACATGGGAAAAAACAGAGGAGGGTATTCAAAAAATAGAAATTAAAAAAAAAAAAAAACCCACAAAATTCTACAGATATTATATAATTATAATATAATAGAAATGATAGTAGTCTTTCCAAATCATCTCATAACTTTGCATGTACCTGTGCAAGCCTAGCTAAGAGATAAAAAAGCAAGAGTGCGCCTCCAGCTCAAATCATCTAAAGCTAAAATGGAATATCCTACAAGCAAACCTGCTAGAATTCTGCTCCATCATGCCCTTTAACTAAGTTATGAATATGGATGTGAATCTGTTTCCAGCAGCATGAGCCATAACTAGTGTTACACACAACTTGATTCATGCCTCAAACCCTCCTCTGTTTCCATTTGAAGTAGAGGATCTGAAAGGAAATGGAGACAGATCCAGGAAGAAAGGAATACCTCTCACCCACATTATGCAAGACAACGGGACTTACTAGACAAGCAGATTATAAATCAAATGAAAGAAAAAATGCAGACGAGAACTGCAATACCTTGTCATGAATTCCTCTACGATTCTGTGAGTTTCTCTACCAGTACTTATATCTACCTCTTTGCTTTCTTCCACAGTCATCTATTCCACAACCAAGCAAACAAACAATAAAAATGTATCCTCAACACATCTTTAATAAATCAAAATCGGTTGTAATTTGTTTCATGTTGGAGGATAACCTTCTCACTTTCTCAGCGGGCTGATCCTCTTTTTTTTGTAATCCTCTTTTTTAATCAAATCATCGTTACCTCTCAAAAAAAAAAAAAAAACACAACATTTAGCATGCTTCTGGAAATAAACCAAAACTTGATGTGCAACTGAGCATGTTTCTAGACTTCTTCAACAGTACCTTTGTCCTTTTTCCCCATCTTTTGAACAAATGATTGAGACATGGAGCAGAACTCATGATCTAGGCCTGCTTTCAACAGCAACTAGTTGTCAAACTTTTGCCAAGCAATAAAGAGAAGGTCAGGAATAGTAAAGCCAACCCCAAATAGCTGGGATAAGGCTATGATGGCAATGACAATGATGACAAAGCATTTTCCATCACGCACTAAGAAATGGCTGTTCCATTACTTCTAGGTGGGGTAAGACACCAAGATGGCAGAGCTAAAGAAAAAATAATAAAAAAAGAAAAACTCATTGAACCTTATTTCCTCTGTGCACAACCATTGAAGCAGTCTCTGGTTATCAGTATCAGCCGGGTGTAAGAAGCTAGAAAAACATACACAGAAGAAATTAGTGAGCAAAACAAACATTGAGAAACATGAAAAGCTAAGAAAATGGAGAACTTACTCATTAAACTCAGTAAGATTTAGAAGACCATCCCCATCCACATCCAAAGCCTTAAAGTGATCCTCTTTCCACCAACCGATATCGTAAGTGTTATTGTGTGCCATAAAAAGTACAAACTACAATCAAATCTTCTAGAACTCAGGTCAGTTGTGGCAATTTAAAGGACATTGCTTTATGCAAACATCAAGGACACTAACATTCTGGTTCCTACAATAATTGGATGCACCAATTTTAGTTCATAATTTCATAATGACAGCTAGCTGTGAGTCCATGCATTTGAAGCTGAACAGGAAACTATTATAATCTCAATTTGGGCCTAGACAGAGATTGATAATGGAATGGGACTAACCCCACTTTGGTCCAAATCCACAAAGTGGACCACATTTGGGAGTTCTAAAAAGCAGCTGGGCAGAACTGCTTGCTGCAAAAAGACCACATAAAACTGAATGGTAGTGTTTTCTCTTGGGTGCGAGAAGATAGACTTCCTTCCCCTCCTATTGTTAGTCAGGAAGAGCTTGGCTGGTTAGCAGTGAGGCTGCAGGGTTGCTGCTATCTATTCTCTATTCTCCAAAAAAAAAAGGCCTATGCAACCAAAGTTTCAACTTCTTTAATTGAGATTGAATGGCCATTGCATTCCAAAATCACAAAACAGAAAAACTGGATGCATTAAAACATTTTAAAAAACTGAAAAAAGAGGTAACAATACAAGATTAACAAAATCCTACCAGTGAAACTAGATGGTAGAGATGCCAAATCACATGAAAACTGCAATAAACAAAAACTAATTGCTCGACTGGTTCAACAAAGAGAACAAGTTTCAACTTTCAAGTCATACATGCATTTGTAGAGGTAATTAAGTCTAGAGGCATATGCAACCAGCTGGGTCATACATGCATTTGTAGAGGTAATATGCAACCAGCCGGGTCATACATGCATTTGTAGAGGTAATTAAGTCCTAAACATGCTCTTAAATCAGGTATTAGATCATCATACCTTAGGCTCAATCTTTTCTGGTGTGATATTTTTGCGGCACTTACTTCCACCAGACGTTGAAGGCTGCAAGTATCCGAGATTGGCAGCTAATCAAGAGATTGTAGCAAGGATGAAGAATGGTACAGACCACATTATGGACCACCATGAAAAACACAATTCTAGCCAATGCATATGGCTAGAATATTGCAGTATTAATCCTTTTTTTTTTCTTTTTTCTTTTTTTCCCCTGTTTTTCTTTATTTCTTTTCTTTCTTTCTTTCTAAAATTAAGAAAGGGGACTGATTATATTAAAGTAGAAAATAGGAACAAAAAGTAGCAACCATGATTATTCGTTGCATGTTCGATGTTTCAGTTCAAAATTTCCATTTTAATTTTTGCAGCGTTGAGAGAATTGTTCAAGGCCAAACTAGGAAACTGCCCATGCTCCGACTTCTTACCCAGCAGATCATACTTAATGGGCAAATGATCCTTAAATAAAAACTGACAGAAACCATTAGGTATAGAAGTAATTCCTAATAGGCAAATGATCCTTGGAGCCTATAGAGATTTATGTAACCTAGAATGTTAAATACGAATCCCAAATAATGCCCAAACAAAGGTTTTATGGGAGTTTTATGCCTATTTGAATATAAGGCACAATACCAAATTGAAGAATAAATCAAGTATTGTACTGCTAAACAGATCAATACATTTTATTTTCAAAGAACTATCAATGCAAGAAATCTCTACTTGAACACAATGCCCAAACCTTTCAAAGTGTTACGCAACTTTCATCATTTTATTAAATCAAAGTCAAAGAAATAAACTACATCATGTTCAATTTGAAGAAGATGATCCACTCTTGCATGACATCCACTCTGAGCAGTTGCTCCAGCTAATGCTGTGAAATGGGTCGAAAAAATTAAGATTTTCAGTGACCACATCCAAAAAAATAAATAAATCGACATACCCTAAAATCATGCCTGAGTAATTCCATGTCCTGCTTGCACCAAAGCAATTAGCTAATTATTCCAAAGGAGTTATAAGAGATTTAGAAGGACCATGAATCAATTTTTCATGAACAGTGACATATAATGCAAAGGAGTTTTGAGGCAGTACCTGTATTGCAATAATGAACTCTGAAACCAAGAAAATCTTCAAATTCACAACAGCCCACACCTTTGGCAGCAAATTGCCCAATTAATAGGACAATACAAGTAAAACTTGAGTAACAAGAATGGATGAAAAACAACGTAAATTATCATTTCATTCCATCTGTAACTGAAATTTTGCATGACAGAAGGAAGAAACCATACATACAGTTTTTGCAAACTTAGCTTAGAAACAAGGGAGAACATGTTAACCAGTCATGGAGGAAAAAGCCTTGTTTCGATTTATCATCCATTCATGAGAATGGCAAACTCATGGCAAAACAAAAGAAAGCAGATGATGGCTTAATAACAACACCATGCTAGCTCTTAGTAAGGCATATGCAAGTATGCCTCAAGATAAAACATTTGTAGCTTCAAAGTTGCCAATGGAAGTACACTTGACTACTGTGGCTGCAGATGAGTGTACCACATTTACCAACTCAAGATCACATCTAGACATAAGATACTACAATCCACACAAAACATTTCTTGTCAAGCCATTTTATCAAATAGTTAGCATGCACAAAACACAGGAGGAATTACATAATGGCTCTTTGAAATCCAACTATTAGGATCTAAAATCATGTTCAGTCAACATTGCAAGTAACAAAAGGCAAAACAAAAACCACCTAAAAATCTTAGTAGTCTTCACAACACAAACTCCCAAAACTTCCAACAATGTTAGGCTGCTGGATAGAATAACCGAAATCAATAGGATTTTAAACCCATTACTGACAGTAACCGGAATACATGTCCGATAAACTCCATCATCGTCTGCTTGACGGACAACAGATTGAAGGCCCACCAAATACGGCAGCCAATAGTGTCAATCGCCACCGTCATCGCCGCTGAGCTTGCAGCAGCCATTAATGGCAGCAACAAGCTCTTAGAACTCCTAGCAATTAAAAAAAGAAGAAATAAAGAGGGGTTTTCAAATCATAGATGGGGGGAAGAATAAGGTTTAACAGATGATTGGTGGCTACCATTAGAGGTGTGCGGCTGCTAAATCCTGCTTTTGATTTGAGTCAATGGTGACGAATCGAACTCAGGTGGCTGTGATTTTGAAATCAGATGCTGGCATATCTGGCTCTCTCCCTTCTTTGGATCTAACATACAGAGAGAGAGAGAGAGAGAGAGAGAGAGAGAGAGGAATCCTAGGTGGAGAGAGAGAGTGGGAATGAGGGGGTAGGGTTGAGAGAGAGCGGGAATGAGGGCGGTGACTTTTCTTTTGGGTAAAATACCCCGCCAGGATTACGCGTTTGCACAAGTGTTTTGACGGACGGTTCGGTAAAGGGCTTTATGGGTCCATGGATGCATTTGATATATCCACTCCGTCCATTAATTTTGTAATTTTTTTACAGAAAATGACAATGACCCAACATCTGCACAAATCGAAGGTCCAGTTGAACTACACCATCAATCAATGGTATGTATTAATCTCCATTGTTTCTTACCGTGTGGTCCATTTGAGCGTTCGATCTACTTTCTTTTTTGAGCTCTTGCCCTAACATGCTCTTTCAAAATGGATAGATGTATTACATGGAGCACACACATTTTAATGGGCTTCGTAAAGTCCCTTGCTGGGCTATCCCAGGCGGTAAGTACGTGTGGAGGTGTTAGGTTTTAGCTACGGTTTGATGAACTTTTAGCTTCGATGTTAAGCCGTGGTAATATAGCTACAGTATATTTCCGTAGCTAAAAGGTAGTATAGTCCGTAGCCTTCGATCATTTTTTGGGTAGTGAAGCTGTTAGGCACACCTGTTGGTTCCCTTGGGGTGGACAGACTGAGGCCTCTCCACATCCCCTGTATGTGGACTTCGGAATTGATAGGGGCAGGAGTGCAAGCTAAGTGTGGCACTGGAGGACTGTTTTGCTGTTGGAGAGGGTCCGGGTTGAAGGTCCCCTGAAAATTCTGAGATGGTTGGAGCAAGCTCATTTCAATATTGCAGGAGGGAGAACGGGAGCCAGGGCGAGCCGGAGAGGATGCACGAGGCCTTTGAGGCGAGTTCCTATGGAAATAGGGAGATAGGTCTATCGCCAGCAGGCCCCCCCTGAGGTGGGCGTTTGCAAATTCTAACCGCGTTCCAAGCAATCACTTGAGAATCTTCTATATCTTCTTCGAAGCTAGAACCTGTTCGCAGCGGGTTGCAGCCTTCAGACAGCGCTTTTCTGGGAGGGGACAGGGCAAGGTTGGGTGGGCTGTGGAAGAGGTGGTCCATAGGTGACTGGTGGGAGGGATTTATCAGGTTTTGGGAGGGGAGTCGAACTTGAGAGGGTGGGGGTGAAGAGGGGTCTAGGCTGAGTTGTTGGTTTAGGCTAAGGTATTGGGGTTGGGGTAGATCCAGAGCGGGTTGGGAGATGGGTGGTCCCAGGGTCAGGGGAGGCTGTTGGGGTGTGGTCGGGTTTTGGGAGAGGGGCTGAAGAGGTGTGGGTGGATGGGGGTTAGGAGCCTGGAGGTTCGGGTTGGGGTTGCAGGTGTTGGTCATAAGGTTTGGTAGGCCCTGGATGGGGTGAGGTTTGGAGGACAATGGGTCGGAGGAGGAGGTAGAGCGATTGGAAGGTAGGTAGAGAGGTGGGGGGTCGGACGAGAAAAGTTATGTTCCAGCCACTGTCTAGTTGAGAGCTGCTTAGGTAATTGAACAGAGTGACTCAAAGAAGTATACTCTGGGTCCGCTTCCATGATAGGTCGGATTGTGAACATTTTATTCTCCACTAGCAAGCCACTAGGAGAGATTAGATTTGCCCCCGGCTGGACTGTGATCTTGATTCCAACGAATTCTTGAGGTGGTCCTAAGAGAGCGCACCTCTCAATCTCTACCACTTGACCGAATGTGCTACCCAAGTCTTTGATTACTGATTTCATCCAGGCGTGGGCTGGGATTCCCTGCAGTTTGATCCATCGACTATTCAATTGGGGAATGAAATTTGGAGACCATGGTTCCACGTTGATGATGCCCATCTTCTTGTGTAGCATTGTATCAGAGAAAAAGGATATGAGGGTTGTGCGCTGGTTGAAATGGAATAGAAATAGGTCCTTGGAAATTTTCGAGATGGTCACTGCCTCTGCGATATATCTAGCTTGCGAAAAAAATTGCAGTAAAGTGGAAATTTGGATGTCTGAGTTCAAGGCTTGGGCTACCACAGCTAGTCTGAGATCCCTCTGCTTTTCGACCACCGAAAGTCTGTCAGCTTCCACTAGGCAGTTCATGATGGTATTTCGACAAACAGCTAGAGGCCATCCCTTTATCTGATGCTGCGGATGATTATACAAGATGGTGGGGGTCTGTTTCCGCTTAGCTGCTCTGTCGGGGTTGTGAATGGGGAATGTAGAAGCAGTAAGATCCAGCTGAGCATTTCGTCAAACAGGTGGAAGGTCTGATTGATTATCACCTCTTACAACCACGGTGAACAGCCGACCATCCCTGGTGGAGGTAGCAATAGATGATGTATGCGCCAGGAAGGACGAAGCCTTTTAGGGGTGCATTGGCTGTTCTGGTTGGGAGCGCGATTTTGCTATCTGAACGGTGATGATCCTGCCTTCCACTCTTTTCCCATCCAAGATATCCAGTGCTGCTTTCGCATCCTTCTCATACTCTGATAAAACCATACCCTTTCGATCTTCGCAAGCTTGGTTTTGTAGGGATAAACACATTGATTACTTTGCCATACCTTCCGAAGATTCTATAGATGTCTTCCGCCATGGTGTTGAAGGTAATATTCCCCACGAAAAGGGTGTGGGGGTTTCTGCGCGACCCCTTGTTGCGAACCTCTTGCCAGCCCTCTTCTCCATCTTTTCCATGTCTGCTGGCTGGAGCTGCCGTTGCGCTCCGCTGCTAGACCGGGTTCATCGTTTCACCAGACCGATTCCGAAGGGTCTGAATTCAGCATCTTTTCTTTTTGTATGTTTATGAGGATTTTACTGCTGGAAACTGATTTCCTACAGGTGCATGAACCTTTTCTAGAGTGGGCCAACTCTTAAAGCCCAATTCACTAGCTTGGCCCTACTTGTCTGTAGGGTCAGACTTAGAGAAACATACATAATCAAGGTTTGGCCTATCTAATCATTAGGTGGGCCACACTAGAAACAATTGACAACCATCCAAAAATTCTAATTTCACGTGGTGGTCCACGTTATGGTTTGATTATATCATGGTGTGCCATGCACAAATAAGCATGGTTTGTAGGAGAGCGGATTGAGTGCGGCCCTTATCGCGGGGCCCACTTGATGTATGTATTCAATATCCACACCGCCCATCTGTTTTTCCATATCATTTCATGGCATGAACCCAAAAATGAAGCAAACCCAACTCTCAGGTGGACCATACCAAAGGAAACAGTTGTGATTGACCATTAATGGATGGTTTCCCGTGGTTTAGAGAAATTTTTTGATACTCTGGCATAGTGTGATGGATGATACGTAGACACTTAGAAATGCATACCTGGAACATAAGTTGTCAAATTAAACCGTCCAAATTATGAACCCAATGTAGATTAATCATTAACGAAAAAAAACTAGTTTATTTTGGATGGGGATTGCCTACTGAGGTATGGCCATCTGAATTACAGATCAAGAGCTCGGTTTTGGGATGTAAGCATAACATGGGGAGACGTATCTAATGAACGCATGAGATGGCACTCATATATCACAGTGGGCCCCACGCAACTAACATAAGTTCAAACATATGTGATAGATGCTCCATTGGCAATTCATTTCCTCTATCCATTGCATTGCATCATCTTGCATACATTCTACTTCAAAATAATAACTCTCTCTCTCTCTCTCTCTCTCTCTCTCATGCACACACAATCACAAAGCAAGGGAGGACTGCACCTAGGTCCTTCAAAAACAAATAGTCCGGCTTGCCATCCAACCCTCCATTCCCAACTGAATCAAATCGTTCTTCACACCCTCCATTCCCAACTGAATCAAACCCTTCTTCACACCCTTCATCAACCATATTTACCACCCTCCCAGCTATTACTCTACAAATCACCACAGCCCACTTCCCGTTCTCTCCTTTCCGGTCCGTGATCGCATCATGGCAGCTCGAGCTCAATCTAATCCAATCCGCACCTTTGATTTCAAAGCCTGATTGGATTATTTTAATTTACACACCCCACAAGTGGACCTCCAACAGACCTCTGACACTTTAGCTGACTTCATTGTGGGACAACAGCTCATGACCGTCGTGTAGAACATCAAGAGCTCGTTCCCGTCAACGATGCTTCGTGGGTGACATCTACGTTGACTTCTTGCTCTTCTCTTCACCGTCTCTCGGTACTCTTCGAACCATTTGAGGGTCTCTGGCGACTTGTTCACCTTCAAGACTCGGATGATTTTCTTGGTGTGCTCCTTTGGCCTCATTGCCTCCGACGATGCTTGGAAGATCATTTCGACAATGTTCCTCAATGCATCTCCATCGTTGAGTTCTAGTTTGAAAATATATGAGAAAATAGAGAAAATTACAATCAATGGGGATAGCAGATATTCAAAAGGTGGCCCCTATCATCCATCTATTAATGTGGACCAATTTTCTCTTTGAATATAAACATGCCTGGAACAATCGTTTCATTTGAGCGTCCGTTGGTTGGCCATTTTTGTGATGGGGACCATGATATTGCATGGATGGATGATCTTAGCCGTTCATCTAAGGAACCATCTACTAGATGGAATATCACGTTGGTTGGACATCCCTGTACTTTTGATCAATGACCATTAAAGGGATAGTAGAAAAAATGGCAAACGGTCCATATCAGAGTTTAAAAACACAAAACTTCGACTCAACTCAACTCAAAAACTTAGTTGAGTCAACTAAATAACTAGGGTGACTTTCTAAAAAATTCTTATGATTTTTTTTTTTCAGTATTATAAATTATTAAATATTTAAAAGTATAAATGTGTAGACATCCCATTTTAAATGAGATTGAAGTCCATGTGTAGATTTTAGTTGGGCCCTAATCAAAGCACGCGCGCGCGCACACACATGCGTGCGGCATATGATATGCCTTAAAGACAACCATCAAGTCAGATTGACCACTATCAAAGCATACGAGTGGCAGGACAAATGAGAAATATGGTCTTAAGTGCACCCATGAAACAAAAACTATTTAAAAAAAAGATGAAAACCCATAAGTCGTCCATGCACGACCGGTCACAAGGTGAAAGGTTAGTGGCGACCTAGTTTTATGTAAAACTGGTCCGCCAAAGACCAATTCTACACAAAACTAGTCATTAGTTCACGGGATTTTAACCATACTGGCCTCGTTGTATGGTCAAATTCTCTAAAGAGGTTCCACCTTCCAAATATTCTAAGGGTAGCTTTTTGACAAGCTTTCGAAAATTATTTAGACCAAAATGCTCTTGTCCTTGATTCAGTAGTTGTACGGTTTTTGAGTGAATAAGAAGTTACGTTATATTTAATGCTGAGAAAGTGAGGTGTACGGAAGCCTTTTTGGGCGTGGCAAGGCTCAACTTGTGGGGCCCACATTGATGTGTGTGTATAATCCATGCCGTCTATCCTTTTTTGCTGTGTCATTTTAGGGCTATGGCTCAAATATTAGCCTGATCCAGTGCTCTTGTGGGCCACATAATAGAAAATAATGGTGACAATGGCATCCAGTGTTGAAACTTTTTAGGCTCACTGTGATGTTTGTTGGTGGACACTGCCCAAGTCAGGACTTTTTGGCCTCACGATGAGCTGGATGACAAGATAGATGGAACGGACACTCCATTTGGGCCTTAACTCCGATTACTTAAAAATAATCAAATTGTTAATTACATCAACCTGACAACCATGACCCTTAGTACATTACAACCATGACCCTTACCACATTACAACCACGAGGTCGTGGTTGTAATGTGGTAAGGGTCGTCGTTGTTATGGGTCAAGGTTGTCATGTTATATGGGTCGTGATTTGATGGGTCATGGTTGTCATGTTATATGTGGGTCGTGGTTGTCATGTTATATGTGTCGAGTAAAATATATAACATGACAATCATGACTCATATAACATGACAACCTTCACCCATGACAACCACAACCCATGTAACATGACAATCTCGACCCATCACAACCACAATCCTTAATTTTTATAGAGCCGATTGCAATGATTATATGAAATCCACTCCAACCATTAGATGACATATCAAAACTTAGTTCTAATGCCTAAAATTTGGGCCGATCTAATGTGCGCCACACCAAGAAAAACATTTTAGAATACATTGTTTTCAATCGTATGGTCCATCTGAATCACATATAGAGCTAGTTTTCGATCCTATGCCTACCAGGGGTGATACACCCGGTAGTTGGGGTGGACATTAGGGTGGGTTGTATCCGAGCCACCACCCCTCTGAGTGGAAAACCTTTTTGGAAAAGGTATTACAATATCAATTTTATATTAAGTAAGTAGCTTTTTGCAAATTTCCGAAAAAGGACTAGAAGGATCTTTGAGTGCACGCATTGCCCTGTTTCTAAAGTGGGCCATAGTTCAGTAATCTAGACCATTGATCCGTTGCCTCTCACTGTTGATGAACCGAGACTGGAAGTGAGTCTATTACTGAGGCATGAGTAAGGACCCAATGTAGTAATTTCTCAAAAAGAGCTTCCTTCAACCCCCTAAAAAAAAAAAAAATAATAATAATAAAATCATATTCATGGGAGCGTTATGATAAGGAGCATTTCTGCACATGATTGCACTAACAATGTGTAATTTTTGGATCATGAGTGCCCACATTAGCTTTCCTTCATGAAAGATGATATTCACATACAAAATGGAAAAAGAACCAATTTTCGCTTACCACTGAAACGTTCCCTTCCATGTTTCCACCCGAAAATGGCATCGTTCGTCGACGAACTTTCCTTTTCTAAAAGACGCTCTCTTGGAGGACGTACCTTTTTAATGGTGCCGTCTCCGCCCCTGCATTTTTCTGGCCGGAATACGTCGATGGATTTTGCGCTACAATTCATGCTCTCCTTCAAAGACAGCCAAACACTATACATCTCTCTCTCTCTCTCTCTCTCTCTCTCTCTCTCTCTCTCTCTCTGTATATGTGTGTGTGGGAAATGGTACTACGAGGTCTAACTCATGGGAGACCTCTCATGGGAACTTCCCATGAGGTCGAGCTGTGTGGGCCCCTGTGATGTTTTTCAAACATCAACACCGTGCATTTAATAAGTGAACTTTAGTTGATGGGATGTCCAAAAAATCAGCCGTTTATGGAACTCAGGTGTGCCATACCATCTAAAACCATGTGAAAACATGACTAAAATATATAAAAGCACTTGGTGGGCCCACTTAAGTTTTGGATGCGGCTGGAACTTGATCCAACTCCTCATCCAAGTGGGACACACACAATGGATGGGCTGGATTTGTGAACCACATCTCGTTGAGCCCAGTAAATGATTATGAATGTTTTAATGGGAGGGTAACCCCTCTCAACTGCTGTATGTGGTGTGGCCTACCCAACTCATGGATTGACTTAATTTTTAAGCCCATGGCGCCCACCATGGAATGGTGCATCTGACTGATGGGGTAGATGTTTGACAAATGTCACGGTGGGGCCCACGTAACTCGATCTACCATTTCCATACAGAGTGCGGATCGTCTGTTTCCTAGAGGCAGGAACTCCCTGACTCCAGCGTTTTCATTGTTCCACGTCACTGTAAATTCCACGTCATCAGTTTTTTTAATATATTAAAATATATATATTTAATAAGAAGTCCAACGGAGACGTTAGACACGAAAACGGACTGGCTACTCCGCATGCCACCGGCCAATGGCTAGTGGTCAGTGCTATGTGGGCCCCATCATGATGTATGTGTTTCATCCATGCTGTCCATCTATTTTTATAGATAATTTCATGATATGAAATCAACAATGACATATATCCCAATCTCGAGTGGACCACATTGCAGGAAACCGTGTTCATGTGGACCATTAAAAACTTTTTGAGAGCCATACAAGTGTTTGATCAAGCTGATCTTTGTTTTTTCCCTTCATTTGCGTCTGTACGACCTAATCAACGTATTTGATGTCAAATAAACAGTACAGTGGGCCTTAGGAGAATTTTAATGGTGGATATACAATCACTACTGTTTTCCTGTGATGTGGTCCACCTAAGATTTACTTACCTCTCATTTTATTTTTTTTTTAAAAAAGCCCTAAAATGATCCGTAAAAATGGATGAACGGAATGGATGAAACACATACATAATGGTGGGGCCCACCGAGCAACAACCACAGCCACCGGGTTGGTGGCAGGGGAGTAGCCGATCCGTTTCCGTCGGACACGGGGACGCGGATTTCCTGCCAAAGCCTTTTGCAGTAAGCTCCTGCTCAAGGATTTTGGATGGGGCCCACTGCCACGTTTGAGATAAATCCAACCCGTTCATCCATTTTTAGATATCATTTTAGGACATTATACCAAAATTAAGGTGTATACAAAACTCAAATGGGCCACACAAAAGGAAACAGTGGGGATTCAATGACCACTGTTGAAATATTTATATGGCCACAAAAGTTTTGTATCTGTCTAATTTTCTTGTGTTTTCACTTCATCCCAGTAAAAATGACCTTATAAACGGTTTGGATGGCATATAAACAGCAAGATGCCTGGGAAGGTTTCAACGGTAGGAATTTCTTTCTCCACTATTTCATCTTATATGGCCCAGTTGAGTTTTCGATCATCCTAATTTTTAGCTACATGTCTTAAAATGAGCTCTAAAAATGGATGAATAGATTGGATTTCTTATAAACATCACGGTGGACCCCACCTTACATCATAGTGCTGGAACTTCTTACAAAAGGCTTTCCCCAGGTAATCCGCGTCTGTTATACGGTTTCCATTCGATTTGCTACTCTTCTGCCACTAGGTGCTATGTGGGCCCACTATGATGTATGTGTTTATCCATGTCATCCATCTATTTTTCTTGGTATGAGAACAAAAATGAGGTATAACCTAATCTCAAGTGGACCACATTACATGAAACAGTTTTGAATGAACGTTGACCATTAAAAAGTTTTTGGAGGCCATAAAAGTTTTGGATCAAGCTGATCTTTGTTTTTTCCCTTCATCTGGGTCTTTATGACTAAATAAACAGATTGGATGTCAAATAAAGAGTACAATGGGCCTTAGGAGGACTTTAATGATGGATATCCGATCACCATTGTTTTCCTTTGGTATGGTCCATATGAGATTTATATCCCTCTCATTTTTAGGATGAAGCCCTAAAATTATATGTAAAAATAGATTAAAGGAATAGATGAAACACATACATCATGGTGGGGCCCATAGAGCACTGACCTGGTGGTAGGGGAGTAGCCAATCCGCTTCCATTTCCATTTGGGATTCAACGCACATGTTGAGTAGTGAGACTCGCTACCGAAGTGATGTCACCTATTTATGTGGGTCCCACTATGATGTATGTTTTGTATCCGCACCGTCCATCCATTTGGAGAGATCATTTTAGGGCATGAGCCAAATAATGAATCAGATCCAAAACTCGAGTGGACATGCCCACCATTAAAAACTTATAAGGGCAACAAAAGTTTTCGACCAAGCTGATATTTGTGTTTTCCCTTCTTTAATGTCTGTGTTAACTTATGAAGAGGTTGGATCTCAAATAAAAATCACGGTGGACCTTAGGAAAGCTTCAATGGTGGACATCACTCTCGTCATTGTTTTCTATGGTAGGGTCCAGTCCAACATTGGATTTGCCTCATTCTTTTGATCATGCCCTAAAATGATCTCTCCAAATGGATGGACAGTGTGGATACAACACATACATCGTGGTGGGCCCCATGGAACGTGGTGGCGTCACTTCAGTAGCGAGTCTAGCTACTCAACGTTTCGGTAGCTAATCCGTCTCTAATTTCTTCCTTTTAAAATTTAATTAGGCCATGTCATCTCACAATAATTTTATAAGATAAAAAAAATATTTACAAAATCTACTTAATTAGTAAAGAATATTAGCTACGGCCTAGGATGAGTGATGTCCGTAGGATCCTCACCGTGGGCCCACCTTGATTTATGTGTTGTATATCTACTCCATCTATCTGTTTTCTCACATTATTTTAAGACTCGACCCAAATCGGTATAATTGACTTTATCGGGGCCCAATGCAACTAGTAGGTTGTTGAAAAAAGTGACGGGTTGCCGAACAAAATTACCTAGTTCCACTAAATGAATTAACGAGGTTGCAGTATAAAGTGACGGGGTTCACTAGACAAAGTGACGAGCTTGCAGTACAAAGTGACGGGGTTCACTAGACAGTGACGAGGTTGTAGTACAAAGTGACGGGGTACAGTAGACAAAATGACAGGGTGTTAACAAACAGAGTGACGAAGTTACAGTACAAAGAGACGGGATTCAATAGACAAAATGACGAGGTTGCAGTACAAAGTGACGGGGTTCATTAGACAAAGTGACGGGGTTCACCAGAAAAAGTGACGAGGTTTTAGTACAAAGTGAAGGGGTTCACTAGACAAAGTGACGAGGTTGCAATACAAAGTAACAGCGTACAGTAGACAAAATGACAGGGTTTTAACAGACAGAGTGACGGGGTTGCTAGAGAAAGTGACAAGATTTCACTAGATAAAGTGAATGGGGTGTTAGACGGATTGACAAGGTTATTGTAAACAAAGTGATGGGATTCTTTAGATAAAGTGACGGGATTACTGGACAAATTACTTGGCAACCCCGTCACTTTGTCCAGTAATCCAGTCACTTTGTCTAAAATAACCTTGTCACTCTGTCTAGCACCCCATTCACTTTATCTAGTGAAATCTCGTTACTTTGTCCAACAACCCCGTCACTTTGTACTGCAACCTCGTCACTTTATCTAGTGAACCCTGTCACTTTGTACTGAAACCTCGTCAATTTGTCTAATGAACCCCGTCACTTTGTACTGTAGCCTCGTCACTCTGCCTGTTAACACCCCGTCATTTTGTCTACTGTACCCCGTCACTTTGTACTGCAACCTCGTCACTGTGACTAGTGAACCCCGTCACTTTGTACTGCAACCTCGTCACTTTGTCTAGTGAACCCCATCACTTTGTACTACAACCTCGTCACTGTGACTAGTGAACCCTACCACTTTGTACTGTAACCTCGTCAGTTTATCTAGTGAACCCCGTCATTTTGTACTGCAACCTCGTCATTTTGTCTAGTGAATCTCGTTTCTTTGTACTGTAACCTCGTCACTCTGTTTGTTAACACCCCGTCATTTTGTCTACTATACCTTGTCACTTTGTACTGCAACCTCGTCACTCTGTCTAGTGAACCCCGTCACTTTGTACTGCAACCTCGTCACTGTGTCTAGTGAACCCCGTCACTTTATACTGCAACCTCATCGCTTTGTCTAGTGAACCCCGTCACTTTGTACTGCAACCTCCTCACTTTGTCTAGTGAACCCCGTCACTTTGTACTGCAACCTCGTCATTTTGTCTAGTAAACCCCGTCTCTTTGTACTGTAATCTCGTCACTCTGTTTGTTTACACCCCGTCATTTTGTCTACTATACCCCATCACTTTGTACTGCAACCTCGTCACTTTGTGCTGCAACCTCATCACTGTGACTAGTGAACCCCATCACTTTGTACTACAACCTCGTCACTTTGTCTAGTGAACTTCGTCACTTTGTACTGCATCCTCGTCATTTTATCTAATGAACCCCATCTCTTTGTACTATAACCTCGTCACTCTGTTTGTTAACACCCCGTAATTTTGTCTACTGTACCTCGTTACTTTATACTGCAACCTCGTCACTTTTTCTAGTGAACCCTGTCACTTTGTGTTGCAACCTCGTCACTGTGTCTAGTGAACCCCGTCACTTTGTACTGCAACCTCGTCAATTCATTTAGTGGAACCAGGTAACTTTGTTCGACAACCCGTCACTTTTTTCAACAACCTACTGATTGCATTGGGCCTCGATAAAGTCAATTATACCAACCGGGTCAAGTCTTAAAATAATGTGAGAAAACAGATGGATGGAGTAGATATAAAACACATAGATCAAGGTGGGCTCGCGGTGTCCTACGGACATCGATCACTCATCCTGGGTCGCAGTTAATATTCCTTGGTAATCAAGCAGATTTTGTAAATATTTTTTTATCTTATAAATTTTTTGTGAGATGACATGGCCTAATTAAATTTTAGAAGAAAGAAATTAGAGGCGGATTAGCTACCGAAACATTGAGTAGCTAGACTCGCTACTGAAGTGACGCCACCAAGTTCCGTGGGGCCCACTACAATGTATGTGTTGTATCCACACTTTCCATCCATTTGGACAGATCATTTTAGGGCATGATCAGAAGAATGAGGCAGATCCAATGCTGGACTGGACCCTATCACAGAAAACAGTGACGAGAGTGATGTCCACCATTGAAGCCTTCCTAAGGTCCACCATGATTTTTATTTGAGATCCAACCTCTTCATAAGTTAACACAGACATTAAAGAAGGGAAAACACAAATATCAGCTTGAACGAAAACTTTTGTCGCCCTTATAAGTTTTTAATGGTGGGCGTGACTCTCTCCACTTTTTTTTGTGGGGGGGTCCACTCGAGTTTTGGATCTGATTCATTCTTTGGCTCATGCCCTAAAATGATTTCTCCAAATGGATGGACGGTGTGGATACAAAACATACATCATAGTGGGACCTACATAAATAGGTGACATCACAACATGTGCGCTGAATCTCAAATGAAAACGGAAGCGGATTGACTACTCCCCCTACCACCAGCCCGGTGGTGGTCGTCGGTGCTCTGTGGGCCCCACCATGATGTATGTGTTTCATCTATTCCTTTAATCTACTTTTACATATAATTTTAGGGTTTCATCCCAAATATGAGAGGGATATAAATCTCATATGGACCATACGACAGGAAAACAATGGTGATCGGATATCCATCATTAAAGTCCTCTTAAGGCCCACTGTACTGTTTATTTTACATCCAATCTGTTTATTTGGTCATAAAGACCCAGATGAAGGGAAAAAACAAAGATCAGCTTGATCCAAAACTTTTATGGCCCCCAAAAAGTTTTTAATGGTCGACGTTCATTCAAAACTGTTTCATGTAATGTGGTCCACTTGAGATTAGGTTATACCTCATTTTTGTTCTCATACCATAAAATGAACTAGAAAAATAGATGGACGGCATGGATGAAACACATACATCATGGTGGGCCCACATAGCACCGAGTGGCAGGGGAGTAACAAATCCGTTTCAAATGGAAATTGTATAACAGACGCGGATTAACTGGGGAAAGCCTTTTGTAGGAAGTTCCAGCACTGGGATGTAAGGTGGGGTCCACCGTGATGTTTATAAGAAATCCAATCTATTCATCCATTTTCAAAGCTTATTTTAGGACATGTAACCAAAAATTAGGATGATCGAAAACTCAACTGGGCCATACAAGATGAAACAGTGGAGAAAGAAATTCCTACCGTTGAAACCTTCCTTGGCGTCTTGATGTTTATATGCCATCCAAACCGTTTATAAGGTCATTTTTACTGGGATGAAGTGAAAACACCAAAAAATTAGACAGATACAAAACTTTTGTGGCCATATAAATATTTCAACGGTAGTCACTGAATCCCCACTGTTTCCTTGTGTGGCCCATTTGAGTTTTGTATACACGTTAATTTTGGTATAATGTCCTAAAATGATTTCTAAAAATGGATGAAATGGTTGGATTTATCTCAAACGTCACAGTGGGCCCCATCCAGAATCCTTGAGCAGGAGCTTACTGCAAAAGGCTTTGGCAGGAAATCTGCATCCCCGTGTCTGACGGAAACAAATTGGCTACTCCCCTGCCACCAACCCAGTGGCTGTGGTTGGTGCTCGGTGGGCCCCACCATTATGTATGTATTTCATCCATTCCGTTCATCCATTTTTATGGATCATTTTAGGGCTTTTTTCAAAAAAAAAAAAAAAGAGAGGTAAGTAAATCTCGGGTGGACCACATCACAAGAAAACAATAGTGATTGTATATCCACCATTAAAATTCTCCTAAGGCCCACTGTACTGTTTATTTGACATCAAATACGTTTGCCCATCAATGTGGACATTTAACCAGCATTGCTCCCAAGGAATGGCCCACATAGAGCCAAACATATAGTGGGGCCAATAGGCCTCACACAAGGGCCTCACATACATCACAAAGGGCCTCACTCATGGGCCTAATATACTTCATAATGTGCCTCACTTATGGGCCTCATATACATCCCATTGGGCCTCACTCAAGGGCCTCATTATATGGGTCACATATACATCACATCAGGCCTCACCAAATGGGCCACAAACATATTACAACGGGCCTCATTAATGGGCCATAAATACATCATATTAGGCCTCACCAAATGGACAGCTTGGATCGAACACGTACATCACATGGGGGCCACGTGGATGGACGGTGGGGTGAAACAAATACATCATGGTGGGGTCCGCGTCCAGGGATGGACGGACTGGACATAAAACACATCTCAAGGTGGGCCCCACCTGTCCATCAATACAGACGGCGTGGATAAAATAGATACATTATGGTGTGTCCCACAGCACGTCCAGATGGACGGTGCTGATATACAATGCATACATTAAGGTGGCGCCCCCCCCCAAGAAAATAGATGGACGACGTGAATATACATGAGGTGGGTTACCATTGTCCTGGGGCAGATGGACGGACAATGGGGATAAGGCCATACATCACAGTCGGCCCTACATGCAGCACCGTCCAGATGGACGGTGTGAATACAGGATACATACATCAAGGTGGGTCCCACCCCCACACGTGCCACACGTGTGGGGTGGGCCCCACATCCAAGACAGATGGATGACTTGGGATATAACACATACATCATGTATGGGCCCCACATATGGACGGTGTAGACAAAACATATATATCACGGTGACATCCACCGTCCAAACAGCTGGATGGTGTGGATGAAAGGTAAATACATCATGGTGGGTCCCATCATCCCTGCTGGACAGTGCTGGACTCCACACTTGTCAGGTGGGTCCCACCGTCCAGTCAGGCAGACGGTGTGGTAAAAACACTTACATTACAGTGGATCCCACGTGGGGCCCATCATATATATTATATATTATTATTATTATTATTATTATTATTATTTTATTTTAAAAAAAATGTTAGTGTCCAGCAACCACTGTCTAGTGGACTGGATGGTGTGGACTACCACACGTGTAGGAGGCCCCACCGTCCAGGATTCCACGGACGGTGTGGATGCAAGACACATGCATCATATGTGGGTTCCACGTGGTTGGGCCACACACTAGATCAACCTGATATTTGTGATTTCCCTCATCCATAGCCTGCCAAAAAAAGGCAGCAGCAAGGTGGGCCTCACGATCGGACGATGGTTAAAATACTTGCATCATGGCAGGTCACAAACCGGGAAGAGAGAGTGATAGAGAGAGAGAGGCGTGTGATGGAGGGCTCCGCCACTATGAGCCCTCCCTTTCATACAAAACATACATCGAGTAGGTCCCAATACATGTGGGCACACTAATCAAAATCAACGGTGGAGATCCCTTTTCCACGAAAATGCAAGGTCTAGATGACCTTTTCACACTAGGAAAATAAACATCATGATGGGGTCCATGGAGAATGGTCCTGTAACATCCTTGATTTTCACTGTTTTGGATTTCCAAAAAAATCCATCAAATTTTTTTTTTATTTATTTAATTAACCTAAATATTACTTAATGACCATTGGCACTAAATGTCAGTTTACACAGGGTGTACCAGTGAAGAACCGCATAAGTCCGGTTAATCATGTAACGTCCCGTCCAACCAGAACAGTGTACTGAGGCGTCCTCGTAGGATTTGCCGCAGGACCGTTTGTTTAAACTACTCATGGTTTGGTGCCATAATTAAATTAAGTTAGGATTAGCCCATTAGAGTAGACCAGTCGGGTTGTGATTGGGCCAAGTGCGGGCCGTCAAGCCAAATGGCCATTTACACTTGGCAGTAGCCCGTGCGGGCTATACCGTGACATGGGAAGGTCAGAAAATTATAAAAATTGAGGGGAGCATAGATCTCACTGGGCTCGGGGACCATCGCGGACCACGGACCCAGTGGACACCCAGAAGTGTAATCTGGCACTTGCCAGATGCGCCCCACCAATGCCAAAATTGGAATCTGGCACGTGTAAATAAAACTGAAATGTAAGACATTTTAGCCATCAGATTTCTTCATAATTTATGATGAGTGTCTAATGTATTTTTCTACACCCGCCCACAAAAATCTAGGTCCCGATCGTGGCACGGTGACCATTGATCGCGAATCAAACCCGTGCGACCAAACCCCATATCTGATCATTCTCAAATTTTGCATGGCCCTTCATCGGGCCAAGGAACACCTATCCCATAAATTTCATAGCTAAAGGGCCACCAGAACTGCCTTAGTTATCTAAACAAGCTCTAGACCGCTCGTTGGTGGACCACTAGTTCCAAAACTATAGAATAATGTCCGTCTCATTGGGCTTGACGTCCATCGCGGGAATCGGACCTGGGTACGGTCCAGAACCGGTCAACTTGAGCCGAAGGACGAGTGCATGAGAAGTGCAAATACCCTAAAGGAAGGAGTTGGAACTTAAGTGAATTGAGTCGTCCACTCTTATGCAAAGTTGAGGATTTCGGACCGTCAGTTTGTGACCAAACTTTACCCATGGAGTAAGGATATTTCCCTGCTCATATCCGTATAGCCGCGGCCCTGATCGACTATCGGTGACCGTTGAACAGACTTCTTATCATATCTGTCGATCGGCGCATCCAAATGGCGGGCCAATCATATCCATACGTAGATCATCATTAGAGCAAGCTATCCTACGGTGTATATTGACTTATACACCTCATAGTGGGCCCTAGAGCTTAGAAAAATCCTCTCATAGGTCTAGTATAGTAAAAACCCAACACTTGGGGCCATTTCCACCAAAACTGGCATTATAAAAGGGGCTCATTTGGGGCACCCTTCTCCCCATACGAAATTGCCCTAGAGAAGGAAGGAGAGAAGAGAGAAAAGTGAGAAGAGAAAGAGGAGAAAGGTGGAGAAAGAGAGAGGAAGAAGAAAGGAAAAGATTATGTGGTAGGAGGTGGGGCCCAAGGAAGCTCAAACTTGCAAACTCTCTACCTATTCTTCAAGGAAACCTCCACCAAACCCACCATGCCAAGAAGAGGAGGTAAGAATGGTATATTTCCCTTCAATATAGCAACTTAGTGTAGATTTATAGGCATTAATGTTGTCTTCTTAATTTTGATTTAGGAAATGGTGGTTTTACTCAAATCCCCAAACCCTAAGATCTCAAAGAATGGAAATCTCCTCTTAAGGTGCGGACTATTACTCCTAGGTGGCCTAGCACCAATTTCAATATGAGCTTAATGATTTTGACTGCTTCCTTGATGCATTTAGAGAATATAGAGGAACCTAGGAATTTATATTTATTTAGAGTGGTTTGGAATTGTATGTTTATTTGATTTCCCCACATGACGTTGTTCTTGCTTCTTACATGACTTGGTGCAAATTTGATGATGACTTATTGGATTGCTCATATGATTGCTCACATGATGATGCCCTATAGCTTGCATGCCTTATTTACTTTATGTGTAATTTGTTTATATGAGTTGTAGGAAGTGAGCAACTTCCTCACTAACACACCCAACACACATGCACCATTGCTTATAAATTGTTAGCTTGCTTATTAGGTGAATATGGATTATATGATTGAGGTATGAGAACATGATGATGATTTTGCTAGTTGATATCCCTGTCCGTTGACATGTTGTGGACCACCATCCAAACCCTAGGGTTGGCCAAGAAAACGGGGAAAGTTAAGGCGGTCTCGTTGGTAGGACCGCCTTGAGGCTAAACCCATGGATTTGTGCGAGTGTGTGTGGGCGACTGTAGTTAGACTACATGGGTTGCTTGCACCCGATGTCGTTCCGATATGCACTTGCCTGGACTCGTGCGGTCTAGCCTACTGTCTGGCCAACCATGATTGTTAACCCTGTTTGCTCACACTTGTATGGAACCTGGGACACCCTACAACCGTTGTAGCCCAACAATAACCCACTTGGAATTAGTCCACAGCCTCGTGAGCCGGGCATGGTGGAATGGGACACTATGTCCGAGCTGTCGGCCTACGCTGGGGTGACGCACCTCCCCGTAGTGACCGCGAGCGACCCCACATTCAGCACCCCCATGTGCTTGAAGTCGGGGATAGGGGAAACCCGACGGGGTCAAGGATCGCGGGGTCTCGGCCTCACACATTGGGGGGTCTTGGCCTCGCAACTAGTTCAGGGCATTTGATACGTGGGGTGTATCAGATTCTCAAATCTGCTGGATGAATGGACTTAACTAAGAACCTGGTTAACATCATCATTGCAAGGCATTAGCTAGGTTGGCGACTCGGCAGTCGAGGTCGCACTGAGGGAGTGTTGCATTGGCGATCGTTAGATGTTGTCGCACGAGGGAGCGTTGTGGTGAGGGCATACATCATATCATCCCGGATCCATGCACATTAACAAGACTAGATAGATGTTTATGATTGATTGTTTTTCATTAAATTCTTATTATAATTGATGCTTGTTGCAACTTAAGGTTAATAGCACCCACTGAGTTAATCACTCACTCCCACTCTGGGATGGTGTTTTAAAACACCAACCAGACTCATTCATAAATGCAGGTGATACAGATTTCATGGAGCCTGGCGATGCGAGCCTTGAGGAGGAGGACCGGTTCTCTTCTTCCAGCTGATGAACGGGTCCTCATCGGACCTGTAGATGGCACGTTGGATCGCCGCGCTGAGGGCTCAGATTTATTCTTTTTGACTTGTTATTCTTTTTATGAATTTGTTGGGCGTCACCTTGTGCGTCCGTTTGTATTCTTTTAGGTATATATATATATATATAAGTATAATTGATTTTCTTCTATTTCAGTAGAGTTGTGTGGTTGTGCTTCATGTTCCAGGAAGTTCCAGAATGCGCATTTAGACTGGATTAATCGCATATTAATGAAAATTGGATATAAGTGACCCCGGGAACTCGGGAGTCGAGCGTATGCACGACCCTCGATTTTCAGGGTGTTATAGGTCCCATCATGGGATGATCATATAAATCATAGTGGGCCATTGGCCACACCTAGGGTCCAAAGTGAGATCCATAACATCAATCGGTAGGCCCCACTAGGCTCATCATCAAACACAAATCTAAGCCTATAAAACACCCACCGATTCCACTTCTTCTTGGTTATATGACTTCCTTAGCTCCTTGGATTCAACTTTGATGGGGGGTGATGAAGATTGAAAGGCTAGGATGAGAGATGAAGGGGTAGGAAGTGGGCTTTGATCTTAGGTTCTTTCTCTCCTTGGGAATTGTTTGGAAAATGGAGGAGAGAATGGAGATGGGATGGAGTGAAGTATGGGAGAGAGGGATGGGTAGAGAGAGAGAGTTGATGTAAGACCCGTATCATATCCCGTACTGTTCCGTCGACTCCCACGATCCTTTCCGTTGAAGTCTGGCAATTCGCGACCTATAATCAATATTTGCGTGCGACCCTAAATCGTATCCCGTATATTTGAGTCGGTTTAATCCGAGATGTGTACCATTACGACCTCGCTGTCGCCGCGGTTCCAACGCCGCGTCTTGCATACCGATCCAATAGCCTGACAGGGAGATGTGGGCCGGCGTTTATTTCGAAAAAAACGCCGCGCGTTTGCAATCCCAAGAGAATCTCTACATCATGTCCCATCAATCAATCACCTCATGTCAAGTACAAGAGCACCTATACTTTCTTTCTCCACAAGTCAAGCAAACCCCAAAAGTCAACAAGTCTCTCACCTCACCCATCACTCACCTCACATCCATCACCCATCACTCTCTCTCCTTCAATCTCTCTCTCTCTCTCTCTCTCTCTCTCTCTCTCATTTCTCAAACACAAAATTCCAAGCAAAAGAGAGGTGCATGTTCATGGATTTCCAAGAGAGAAAGTGAGATGTGCGTGGCCCATTTCCCACCCCAAAAACCTTCATCCTAGCCATTCATTTCTCATCTTCCACCATCAAAGTGAGACACAAGGAGACCAGCATTCCATCGGACCAAGAAGATCGAACGGTGGGTGCTTCTATAGGCTAGATTTTCATATTTTTATGATGGGCCAAGTGAGGCCTATTGATTGATGGTATGGATCTCACTTTTGACCCTTGATGTGGCCGATGGCCCACTTTGATTTTCATTACCATTCCATGATGGGGTCATTCTCTATGGACCCCATCATGATGTTTACTTTCCTAGATCTAAAGAGGTCATCTAGACCTTCCATTTTTGGTGGAGAAGTAATCTCCACCGTTGATTTTGAATTGGTGGGCCCATATGTATTGAGACCCACTTGATGTATGATTGATTGCAAAGGAGGGCCCATAGTGTCGGGTTCCCTCCATCACACGCGTGTCTTTCTCTCTCTCCCTCTCTCTTTCATTTTTTTGTTATATATGATGATGTAGCCGTGTGGCCCACCCGGATGGACCCCACCATAAGGCATGTATTTTATCCACGTCATCTAGAGATGGGCCCACTTTATGAGTATTGTATCCACACCACCCATCATTTGGTGGCCCACGTGAGCAGCCCACTTGAAATGCACAACCGTCCAGCGTCCCCGGATGCTGGACGTTGAATGGAAAACACAAATATTAGCTTGGTGTAAAGCATTTGGGGTGGGCCACTTGTGTAGGCCCCACCTTGATGCATGAATGTAATCCATGCCGTTCATCCTATTCTTCAGATTATTTGAGGCGTTGAACCGAAAAATGAAGTTGATCCGATTTTCTAGTGGGCCATAGCATAGCAAATAGTGTTTTTACCATTGAAATACCCCATGTTATTTCTATACCCCAAAATATATTGAATATTGGGCTTGTTTGGCTTGTCTTGAGCTATGGGGACTAGTGGGTGGGGTGGATTCTTCCGATGTCGGCCCCACAGACGAAAAACTGCGAAAACACGCATTTTTCAAAATATATATATATATATATATATATATATATATATATATATATATATATATATATATATATATATAAAATAAGGCAGCAAACGCTGCTGCATTGATGTCTGATGCTGGATAGGCAGGGACCCATGGTCCTAGTCGTGGGCCCCACCGTGATGTGTTTTTAATATCCATGCTGTCCATTTTGTAGGCCCTTAGGGCAGTGGGCCGCCCTCCAAATTTCAGCCGTATACGTGGCTCGGGTGGCCCACATCATAGGAAACAATGGTGATTGAATGGCTGCCATTGAAACCCATTTGGGTCTTCACAGACGTTTTGGGTCAATACGAAATTTGTTTTCCCTTCTATCTAGGTCAGCGTGACCTTATCAACAGGTTGGACGGCATATAACATTATGGTGGGCCCCACGTGGGACCCCAAGATGTGTGTTCTATCCACACCGTCCATAGCAGTGGACGGTGGTGGACGGTGGAACCCACTATGATGTATGTGTTTTAGTCACACTGTCTACAACAGTGGAGGGTGGAAACCACCATGATTTATGTGTTTTATCCACACCGTCTACACCTGGACGGTGGGACCCACCATGATGCATCTGTTGCATCCAAACCGTCCAACCATTTGGCCAGCTTGTCTTACAAGCTTAAGACTAAAAATAAGACAGATCTAGGGTCAGGTGGGCCACATTATAGAAAACAATGGGTTTGAACGTCCACCATTAAACCCTTGGGCTACCAAATTTGGGACTATGATATTTATTTTTTCCTCTTAATCCAGGTCTTTAAGACCTTATGATCAGATTGGAGGGGACATAAATGATACGGTGGGCCTTGAGAATTTTAATGGTAGAAATCATTATCACCACTTATATTTGGGAGTGGCCCATTTGATGTACATTTGGGGCCCATTGGTGTGGCCCATTTGATGTACATATGGGGACCATTGGTGTGGCCCATTTAATGTACATATGGCCCAGGTGAGTTGGCCCATTTGCTATATGAGGGCCCATTGTGATGTATTCAAGATCCATGGGTTATGGCCCATTGATGCGGCCCACTTGATGAATATGAGGCCCATCTTGATGTATTTGTGGCCCATTGTTGAGGCCCACCTTGATATATATGAGGCCCGTTTGATGTATTGGAGGCCCGTGAGTCAAGGCCCAATGGGATGTACATAAGGCCCATTGAATGTGATTCCACTGTGGTTTATGTGTTGACTTTTATGGCGGGCTATGCCTTATGAGCAATGATGGTTTGACGTCCACATTGTAAGTATAATGTTGGTTAAAAGTCCGCATTATAACTCTCCTTATGGCCCATTAATAGACCCATACTTATGATAGTTCATCACTTTATAACATGCTTAGTACAATTCCATGATTCATGCCCATACACATCATATGTATGCTTGATATGAGGAATGTTTAATCATCGCATAAGCCATTGGGCTGAGACATTTACGGGACTCCTAATGAGACGGAGTGCCCCCACATGATCGCGCGGTCCACGTGGAGCCACTCAACCTCAACGACTACAGATGCAAGCATGGGGAGTGGCGTCCCACTCGTGGATCCCACCATGACGTCCACCTATTTCTCCAGATCATTTTTAGCTATGAGCAAAAAAACAAGGTAGATCCGAGTCTCGAGTGGGCTGCATTGAGGAAAACAAATTCATGCTATTGAAACCTTATGAGGCCCACCATGGGATCCTTGTTCGTCCAAACCAGTCTTATTCTGTAATGTCTTGGAAAAATTCGTACAAAGACCCGAGTACCACCTTAGGTAGAACTACCCAAGGACCGCATCCTGTCGTGTACTTTAGGCGGGATTTAGTCAAGTACTAAACTAAATAATCGGTGGATTACTACGCCAAAATTGCAAATTTATGAAGACCAAATTTGTCGTAAAATCAAATAAACGACGGATTTCATCCGTCGCTGTTTACTGGGTCGTTTTTTCTTTTCGACAGATAAAATCCGTCATTTAATCTGCGACGACTAAGGTCCGTCGCCTGGTAGCGACGGATAAGATTCGTCGCAAAAAATAAAAATCCGTCGCTAAAATTCGAAAAAACCGTCCTCAATACAATCATTAGCGATGGATAACGTCCGTCGCTAATATGAGTAGAACGGTGGACCTCAAATCCGTCGTTATTTTGAACTGTTTAGAACTTAGCGACGGATTTGGTCCGTCGCTAAAATATTCGTGAAAAACAAGACCGCCAGATTTTTATTTTTATTTTTTTGAATCTTACACCCGATGGTCATTCAAAAAAAAATTCACACGATTGTTTAATAAGAATCCTATTCAAAAAATTGCGATGAATCTTGTTCCGCCATCCACTATAGCAAGGAAAATGATAATTACAAACACGATATGCTATAAAACAACGTTTAAAGCATGAGAAAATACCCATTGGATGAAAAAAATGATTAGGATGAGTCCCGTGACTTCAGTCGAGTCACTTTGTTGAGTTTATGGCCTTGTTTTGGATAGATTCGACGAGTTGTAGAACTATGGCTGATGATCTGCCTATCGGATGCACCCTCTTCGACACGAGATCAGTCCCTTAAAATATGAACTAATGTTAAGCGATTGTGAAAACAATTAACCAACTGATTTTCTGAGTGCATGAAGAAGTAAAAAAGGGAAATATGATCTCATAATGTCACAGAGTTGGAGATTAGCTTTAGGAATAGTGTTCTATTTAACAAGAAAGAAACCGCTAATTTCTGATGCATAATCAGAGGACATCCTTGCTTAATATAGAAATCAGAGAATGCATCTAACTGTTACTTGTGTAAAAATGACTATAAAATGGGTAAAACCAACTACCTTGAGATCTCACACAAAATTAGCTGGAAAATAATGGTAGCATCCAACTAGCACCTAAGTGTTAACATGCCATGTGCGTATGGCATCCAACCCATCCAACGAGTTGGACTGGCCTTCAAGAACAAATGGTGCAAAAATCAGGCGAATCCACTAATCAGCCGGGCCACGCCTACACTTTTGACCAGATTGATGGTTATCCATTCTATGGTGTGGCCCACATGATGAGTGGATCAGCCTGATTTTAACGTGTTCTTCATGGTGGGACCAGCTTGTTGAATGGGTTGGACATCATATACACATGACAAGTTCACATTTAGTCACTACTTGGACAATAACATTGCCGTCCTATGAGTTGTCAGTAATATTGGGCTATGTGTGAGCTGCCAGTAATTTCTTTGCTCAATTAAGGATGGTACCAAGATTTAAGAATGAGTTCTACTACATACAAGCATGGTCAAGAGGGCTGCCAGAACTTGGCAGAAAAATAGCTTTTAGAGTTCCCATACACAACAATTTGAAGTATGTGGAAGTTTTGGAGGTTCTATGACCTCATTAAGTGAATCCTTGTTCTCTAGTGGTTGACTTCTTTGAGCGAATGCCACGCATTGTTTGAGAAAAAAAAATATCAAAGAAAAGATTGGGCAAGTGAAGTTGTTGCAATTACCTGTGGCAAAGCAAAAGCTGCACATGCCCTGAGAATAATAGAAGAATTCCGAAGGATAGCAACAAATCTCCCAATCTCAGCTCCACTGAACAAAGTGGAAAATGGAATAAGGCAAGAGTTACTGAGAAAAATGCATAACAAAAAATCATACAAGTAATAAGCCAATGGCAATGTGAATGAACAAACTTAAAAAAAGTATCGACTTGTGTCAGCATAAAAGGTTTTCTTCTTTCTTTTTTTCCTGGAAGTTTATAGATGAAGTTCTCTAACAAATAATTAACTAAAATGAGATCAAATCATTTTTAGGCATCTACCAAACATGGCATTAGTTGTTTACATATATAGGCTCTCCTGCATTGGTTCTGCATCTGGCCTTTGCTGCTACTGGAATCAGCATCAGCTCTTCTGATGACCCCTGCCACTTCTTCAACTGCACTTGCATGGATGTTTTCTTTACATTGTTGCTGTTGATCCTTTGAGCATCTGCAACACAAAAAGAAGTTGATCACTAAACAGGCCAACTAGGTAAGTGTGTGGGACATCTGAGTGGTACCTAAGATGGCACCCTACTGTGAAAATGCCGATGTGTGGTGTGGTGTAAGGAAGCTCACCAACGGTTCACATCCAACACGTAACTGTGCCCCGCCTGATGAGTGGAATGGTATGATTGTACATCTGGTCATCTTGGCCTGTGGTGGCCAGCTTATTCACCACTCAGATGTCCCACGCACTCGTTGAGAGGACCAAGAAAGGCCTGTTTTGTTACCTTCAAATTTCTATTCCAATAGGCTATTTTGGATGTATCTAATTATCTATCCTACTAAGGCCTACGTAAATAGGCTATTGTGCTACAACCCACAATAGAGATTGATGGACAATCATATGTGGTGGTCGTACACATTTGATGCACTGGCACATGTGAGACACTAAAAGATGGACGACAAGATGTGGGGGGACTTGAAGATGCACCTTATTACCTAGATTAACTTCTACAATATTGCTTTTTTGGATGTCTTAAATTCTCTATGGACCTTTTTCTTAATCATGGCCTACTCAACATACTAGCCCCCAGGTGGGCTAAGTTTCAGTGAGTCCATGTAATTGAAAATGCATGTCAGGAACCTAACAACACAACATTCTGTGTTCAAACAGGAAGTTCGGCAACTCAAGAGATGACTGATTTTGGAAATGCAAAAGCAGAATTTATCAGCCTTTCTCCCTTGGTCACCTTGTCTAAAACCTCGACCAAAATCAACAAGAGCTCCAGCTCTAAGAGATTATTTGCCCAGTCCAAATCATCCATGATTACTGAATTAATGTGGGTTAGCTTGATTTTTGGACCATAGCGTGTTCTCGTCAGCAGCCACTACCTAGTAAGTAGCTTGGATCTACATGTGTTACATTGGCACATATGCAGTAATCAATTACCGACTTGATCACTCATCAAAATCAGCTCGTGCTTCTTTTATTATCATAAAATCATCATCTTCATCTAAGCCTTAGACCAGCTAATTGGTTAGCTACACAAATTCTGTTCTGTAATCAATTCTATCAAGGATCATATCATTGTATGGCTGAAGATATTAGAAACAAATGGACAAGTTAGAAACCTTCAGCTAAATTTTCTAAGCCATACATATGTATTGTACCCCACTTGACTCATTAACCAACCCCATTCTTCGTCCGAAAATTAGGCTAGCCCATGTATCAGGTGAGTTGTCCTGACTGAATTTCTACAGCATGAAGAAAGCTAAGTCAACATTAAGCTAAAGGGCTTTAGATGACCTAATCACGAGTTACTGGTTCTTGGAAAGTTTTAAGTGCAAAGAAACGCAATGAAATCAATTATATTAGCATTTGTAGTTGGAACCTGTGGTTTAGAAGCTCCACTCTTGAAGAGTGTGGACCTCTTCAAGGGCACTTGATCACGGCTTACAATCTTATATCTTATAAAGACAGATAGAATTGTCATCCATTGTGAAGGTTGATCTTGATTTTGGGATGGAGATGGACTAGAACTGTAATGGCAAAAAAAATCTTAAATGGGATAAGAAAAACAAAGAACTTTTATTCTGATTCAAGATGAGAAATGAGTATGTATATGCAAGACTAGAAAATATAACTTTATACAGTAAACTATGGATTTTGAAATAGTTTAGAAATCAAACTGGTTTATTTGGCACAAAAAAGTATTATCTACACAACTACACTCACCAAAATTGAAGAGTATTTTTTTGAAAGAAGTAGAGCACTCGGTAAGGGGAGCAATGACTCACAAATGGAGCAAGGATTGCATCAGAACAATTCTTGAATCCTGACTCAGCCCAATAATAAATTTCTGCACAGACAATAAAGAATTGAGTGTTAATCTTGAAGTCATATAGCCTGAAATTTCCTCAATGGTTATATTTGACAATAAAATAATGCAAACAGCTATAAATTCTAAACTAAATAAAATAAAAGAAAAATTAAGAAATGGAAAACAGGATAATATCCACTACCAGAAAAATGGAAAACAGGATAATATCCAACTGGGTGGTTACCTGGTCAGTGGGCTTAAAAGGTACAGTTAACTCAAAATACAAACATCCATCCACATTCAACAAGCGAAACTATCCATGAATGGGTGATTAGAGCAGTCCAATCTGTCATTTTTAGCTCATTGCTCACCAATGGAGTGTAAACCGGTGCACAGTCCCAATCACTATAAATAAATAGAAAACGAGATGTGAAAATCTTATTTAAGGCATGCATTTGTAAAACTAAAGATTTTACATATATTCCAACCATCCACATTCGAAAGAAAAGAAAAGAAAAAAAAAATTGCTAATTTTATGAAGTGACACATTTCATTACAGAGATTATGTGAAAATAAACAATTATAAATAAATAGAACATGAGATGTGAATATCTGAGCTAAGGCATGCATGTGTAGATCTAATGATTCTATATGTACTCCAACCATCCGCACTAAAAAGAAAAAGAAAAGAAAAGAAAAATCTTTTTTTTTTTTTTTTGCCAAATTTTTTGAACTAACACCATTCATTTGAAAAATTAGCTGAAAATAAAATATAAAAACAATAAAAAATGAGATGCAAAAATCTGATCTAAGGCATGCATTTGTACATTTAATGAAGGTAATAAATGCATAACATTGAGATAGAGAAGAAAAATCTATTATGTCAAACCTTAATATTGTAATCATCCCTTTCAGCAACCTGCTGGAGAAAATGTTGGTTCTGCATCTGCATATCTTCATATGCTTGACCAATTGTCTGTATGTTAAAGATTAAAACATAGAGTAGCTAATTCGGCTTCACAATGAACAACATGTAGGACTTTAAGGACCATCCGGACCTCAATTTCAGAAATATAAGCGTCTGCTTCCCCATCTTTTATTTTTATGGCCTCCTTAAGCTCCAACACTTGTTTGCAACAACAAATGCTAATTAATACAAAAAACAATAATAATAATAATAATAATAATAATAATAATAAATGCAGCATAGACTTCTAAAGCATCTATTGCAAACAACATGATTTAAGACGAACAAAAATCACTCAAACATGTATTCTCAAAAGAGTGAAGACATTATCTGCTGCATATTCATCAGCGCAAATATAAACAAATTGTTTTCTGTAAAACCATGCAATTTAAGCTACGAGCACAGGAATTAATTGGTAACGGCCCATTTGGATGCCCTCACCAATCCAGATCTGTTCCTCTATTCTGGCAGACTGTTCCACTACTTCAGCAGAAGCAATCTGCTCGCATTTTGGGGTGCTTGGGAAGTGGAAAACGCAGCAACCAGATTCCTGTTTTCCCACTTCATATGCCATAAATCACAAGTAAGATGAGTTGTTTCTTATCTCAATTACGATTTGGATCGATGGAAGCATGATGATTTGCATTCTCCCAAATGTACCCTAAAGCAACAGGATACATGCGAGACAATTGGATGCAATATTGTTGAACTAATATAAAAAATTTCAGGGAAAATCAGCTTAGTGTAGTCATGATGTGGTCATAAAGAATGATGATAGTTCTGTAGTACTTGATAGGATCGAGACGCCATTGTAAAAAGTCAGAAATAATTACACATAACAGTAAATTTACCTTATTTCATATATTCCATATAACCTACTTATGAAACGATGTAAAAGTAACCTCCATATGCACATACAAGTACCAAGTAAATACATATACAAAGCTAACCTCTCAGAAGCATCTAATTTTGCCCTTAAATCAACAATTTCAGCTTCAGTGGCAGAAAGCCTTTGTTGGCAAGCTGCCTCAGCCTCATTTGTAGCCTTCACTCGCAACTCTAGACTGTGTTCATCCAAAGCATTTTTCAAGATTTCAGCTTGCACCTGAGCTCTACGTTCTGATTCCTTGATTTCTATCACATCTCTGGAATTCATAGTAGAAAGCCTATAACATTCGAATGCATTATATAACCATACACAATATCAGGAAAATTGTACAACTTAAAAACATTTCTATAATGAAACCAGTCATGCAAAAAGAGGTGCAGAGAAAAATGCATTTTCAGTCCAATGAACTTATCAGATTTTGAATTCTGAAAGTTTACACTCCCGTTCCTTCTTAATTTGCCAATTCAGACAATAACAGGAGTGCAGAGGCTGAAATTTTCACAAATTCATAGCATACCTCTTTTCAAAGTAATCTTGTCCATACATATCCAAAAAGATGTGGAGCTTCTGCTTTTGCTTCTGCAGGTTTTCAATCTGCAAATTTCACTTCCTACAGTTGTAAATACCTTCTCATTCAGAGATAGTAATCCCTGAAAGTATTCTTGAAAGATCTGTAGCTCAATCTAATTCCAAGGAAAATGTTAAGATAGATGACAGTGAAATTAGATGATAAGCAGGAGCTAATGCAAAATGAAGATTGTCCCAGATCATGAACAAACCAGTGCTTTAAGAGACTTGATCTCTACCATTTGTTCAACACACCTATTCAAATGGATTGTATATATTAATTATGTTAAAAAGGTCTAACCATCTCTCTCCCCTCTTCACATGTGCGCCATACCTACTAGTAAAATAAGAACTTCAAATCTTAAGTTGTTTTCTTATTGGTCTTTTGGCCTTAATAATATTAATCATCTTTAAATAAAATAAAATAAAAACGAAGTGCCATTTTCAAAAATCCTCATATCCCCAAAATTTTAAAATCCCCAAATCCCTAATTTGTAAGACAGAAAAACCCCAAATCGGGTTCCACATTCAAATCTGTACACCCTAAAATCCCTAAATCCCTAAATGAGGGTCCCCATCAAATTAGGAATTCACAAATTACTAACTCCCCAAATTCCTAAATCGGCATTGAGAGACATTGAGAGACATTGAGAGAGAGAGAGAGAGAGAGAGAGAGAGAGAGAGAGAGACCTCACAGTCGTGAATGAGCTAGCCTTCAATCGAGCATCAGAGAGAGGGAGAGGGTGCGCGTGGGTAAGGTGTTCGGAAACAGTAGATTGTGGGTGGAGAGAGAGAGGGAACGAGAGAGACGGAGGAAAGGATTAGGGCCGCGCCCATTCCTGGTCTGGGAATAGGGATTGCGTACCGAGTAACTTAAGGGAAGCGCATTGGCTGGTGTACCTCACACCAGCTATATAGTTGTTGTATTGATGTCAGCATGAGGTATGTGTTATATCCAAACCGTCCATACATTTGGTGAGCTCGTCTTAAAGCTTGAGACGAAAAATAAGATAGATCTAACTATCAACTGGACCACACTACAAAAAGAAGTGGGGGATTGAACTTCTACCGTTGACACCCTTTTTGGGGTCACAGAAGTTTTGGATCAAGATTAAATTTGTTTTTCCTCTTAATTTAGGTCTTTTTGACCTTACGAACAAATTGGATGGAGAGTAAACATTATGGTGGGCCCTGCAAATTTTTTAACGGTGAAAATCATTATCTCCGCTGCTATTTGTGGTGTGGTCCAGATGATCTTTGGATATGATTCATTTTTTGGATAATATTCTAAAATGATCTCTAAAAATAGATGAACGGTGTAGATATAATAAATACATCACTATGGGGCCATGCAACTTTGATCTCCTTTGAACTGTTCGTACAACTTGGAGCTGGAAGAGTGTCAGTGCTCGTCTTCGCACGAAACGTACCTACAGCAGCTATATAGCTAGTGTGTGATACACCAGCCAATTCGCGCGTACTGAGTAAAATCTTGTGGGGCCCACCGTGAATGCATATGTTTTATCCACTCCATCCATCCATTTTTCCAGATAATTTTAGAACATGACCTATAGTTTAAGGTAGATGTAACTATCAAGTGGACCACAAGATCAAAAGCATGTGGGGGATTGAACGTCTACCATTGAAACCCTTTTGAGAGTCAAATAAGTTTTAGATCAATATGAAATTAGTTTTTCCTCTTCATCCAGGTCTTTGTGACCTTATGAACTGATTGGATGGAAACTAAATGTTATGGTGGGCCCTACGAATTTTTTAACCGTGAAAATCATTACCCCTACTGGTATTTGTGGTGTGGTCCATTTAATCTTTGGATATGATTCATTTTTCGGATTATTCTCTAAAATGATCTTGAAAAATGAATGAACAGTGTGGGTTGATTCCAAATTTTCGATAAATCCAAAGCTCAAGTAGACCATGCCACACGAAACAATGTGTAATAATGATTTCCACCTATGATACCTTCCTTGGGCCCACAATAATGTTTATTTGTCATCCAACCCGCTCATAATATCAAAAGGATATGGATGAAGAGAAACATAAACATTTGCTTGATCCAAAACTTCTGTTGTCCTCTAAGAATTTTTCAATGGTAGAGGTTCAATTACACTATTACTTGTGGTGCGGTCCACTTGAGCTTTGAATTTGCTTCCTTTTTGTTCTTTAGACCTCAAATTTTCTGTTAACATGGATGAACGGAGTAGATAAAATAAATAAATAACGGTGGACCCCACAGAGTTTACTCAGTATGCTAAGGGTAATGAGTAACTCACCTAAATGTGGTGGAAAATGGGTTTCCTTAAAACATTCATAATCATACATTGGGCCTACCTAAGTGTGATTCACATATCCAACCCACTCATTATGTGTGTCCCACTTAGATGAGGGATTAGACCAAGTTTCAGCCGCATCTAAAACTAATGTGGGCCCCACCAAGTGCTTTTATATTTTTTAGGATGTCTTCACATGGTTTTAGATGGTATAACCCAACTAACTTTCGTATATGGATGATTTTTGATATATCTCATAACCTAAAGGGGACACATCAAATGCACGATGTTGATGTTCGACACACGTCATGATGGAGCCCACAAAACTTAATAGCATCAATTCTTAGGTTCTAACGAGGTCAATAAGTTGGGTCACTATTTTGACTAGAATATTTGGCCTATTTTATATGTCTAGTCCATTTACTCTATTTTACTGATCAATACCTTCAATTTGACTAGTTACTCGCCCCGATCAAGTTGCATATGAGAAAGATATTAGGCATACAAGATTGATCAACAATTTGAGTGAAATTTAATTTAAACATATGAAGTTATTTACTCTTCAATCTGGACTAATTAGATTGTCCAAAAATAGTTAAAGGTTCAATTAGTGGATGTGCCTAATAATTTATTAAAAAATATTTTTTTTCACAGATAAATTTCAATTTCCATTTAAAAATAACATTTTTTTTCAAAATGTATATTTTTTTACTCTTAATTTTTCTTTGAAAACTTTTAACAAAATATCATTTTTATTATAAAATACTTCAAAAAAAAAATTAAAATACAAATTCTGAATTTTTATTTTCAAAATCTCAAAAATTTTCTCAAATTTTAGTTTTTTTTCCTAAAAATTCCAAAATGCCGATTTTTTTCTTCAAAAGCATCATTGTGTTTTCAACTTTTCAATTTTCTTTTTTAAAATGATATTTTCTTTTTTCAAAATCGCAGTATTTTTATAAATAACTTTTTCTTTTAATTTCAAATTTTGAACATTTTCAATTATTTTTCAAAATCACAAATTTTTTTAAATTCTTTATTTTTCGTTTCAAAATGTTTGTTTTTTTGGTTAAAGTATCGATTTTTTAATATTGTTTTATTTTAAAATTTTGAATTCTTTCTAACTTCTCCAATTTTTTTTGAAGCATTTTTTTTTTGAACTTGTCAATTTTTATCGAACTTCTCAATTTTATTTTATTTTTCAAAATACGAACTCTCATTTTCCTTTTCAAAATATTTTCATTTTTCAACATAGTGAAAATTTTCACATTTTAAAAAATCTTTTTAATTTTCTTTTTCAGGATATCATTTTTTTCTCGAAATCAAATTCTTTTTTTTCCGCACAAAATAGATTTTTATTAAATCACGATTTTTATGTTTTCAAAATCTAATTTTTTTCTCAAACATTGTTAAATTTTTTAAACTTCTCAATATTCTTTTTCATGTGATATTACAAATCATTTAAATATTAGTTTTTTTTAAAAGGATAAATCATTTAAATATTAGTTTTAAATTAAAAAAAAAAAATTCCACTCATTTGATATAAAAACAAAATATTTTTTTTCTTTGCATTCAATTACTTGTTAAAAAATAATCTTAAATACAAATGCGTACAATTAAACAACTGACATTGTATTAAAACACAATTATTAGACTACAAAAAGACATTATTTTCCTCCATATTCTTAAAAGAATGAAAAAATTGATGTTGAAGGCAAAGTCCTTTTACGACGGATCATGATCCGTCGCAAAAGCAACTGAATCAAAATTTCCGACGAATTTAGGCCGTCGCTAATTTACAACGAACCAAAATCCGTCGTGAATACGTCGTAAATTAGATTTTAGCGACGGATTTTGGTCCGTCGTGAAATTCCACGATGTTTTAACTACAGATTTTCGAGAAAGATGGGCTTGGTGACGGACCTTTTCCATTAGCGACGGATTAAATTCGTCGTTAAAGCAAACAATTTTTGCAACAAAAATCCGTCGCAAATTCACAATTTTAGCGTAGTGGATTAAGCTTGGGCCACCATTTTTACAAATGAGAATGCTTAAAACCATGAGTGCCATTGGCTCAATGCTACCTAAAGACCTAGGAGAAACCCCAAGAGCCTGTTGCTCTTGAGAGTACATTGAAACCTCGTATCGAACCTAAACCGCATGTCGAGGGTCCGATGACCGCAAAACTTTAGGACCATGTCCGTCCTACTGGGCTTGACAACCATCGCGGAAATCAAGCCTAGATAGTGTCCCGAAACGTCCAACTTATGTCATGAGTGAAATGCGTGAGAAACGCGAATACTTTTAAAAAACAAACCAAAACTTAAGTGAATTGGGCCGTTCACTCTCACGCAAAGTTGAGGATTTCAGACTGTCAATTTGTGACCAAACTTCACTCATTGGAAAAAGAAATTTCCCTGCACATATCCGTATAACAATGGCCCTGATTAAGTAAGTATGACCGTTGATCTGATGCAGGCTCTCCACAGTCGATCGGCTTATCCGATCGCATCGAAATAATGTCCTAGCATGGATCCATTGTCAGGGAACGTACCCTATGAAGTAGATGAGTCGTGGGCCTCCCTATGAGCCTCGTTCGTCAGAAACAGCCGCCCAAAGGGTATAAACCATGTATTAGGTGGCCTTGGGGCCATTTGCATCACTTACGGGCTTATAAATAGCCCTTATTTCACCCCTCCTCTCTCATATACGAATTTTACAAAAACCCTAAAGGAGAGAGGAGAAAAGAGGAGAAAAGAGGAAAGAGATGAGAGATTTTGGGAGATCGCTGCAGGGATCCTCTCCCATGAATCCACGCACCAAATCTCCTCCCCGTTGTGCTACCCAACCTTTTTCAGCTACGATTTCGGGCAAGAAATCCTAACCTTAATATCGTTGAAGAGACCTAGGATAGTTGTTCGTTAACCTAGCTAACCTGCTTCGCCATTTTGGTGCCCGACGTTCCATTTTCAGAAACGTAGGGTTTGGACCGAGTCCGAGTCGAGTATTCCGATGAAAGGTGCGGACTATAAAAGCTTAGGTTGTAGTTATCAATGCTTTTATGTCAGCTAATGATTTATGCCTGACTTGATTGCTACCATATTGTCTTAGATACGCCGATTTCTGTATGAAATGTACTTATGAACTGTGATGAGTAAAAGATACATTCCATGTGTTTGTTGAAATGTTTGAATGAGCATTTGAAATGATTTGTGCTTGCCATGATTACTGATCTAGGATTCATTATTATCATATGCATGTTGATCTCTCCGTATAAAGAATTGATAAAACATATGTTATAACTAACCTAGTCTGTGTTTGATGAATTGTCTGAATGAGAAATTGTTGATGATTTGTATTTACTATGAGTACTAAGATAGGATTCTTTATTGTTGTATGCATGTGTATAATTTTCTTTATGTAATCATATTTTTCTATATTTAATTAATTGATCAAATGCAAGTGTTTGGTAACATGATCAACGTGTTCGATGAAATGCCCAAGTGAGGAATCCACTTGGATTGTTTGTTAAATGCTGAGATGGATATCACATGTGTTTGTTAGCTGCATATGAGTAGGATTGAGGCTACGACGTAGCCCATGCAATCGGTAACAGTCCTTATTCGGGTGGTCGAACTAGTCTCACCACATTGGGTATACTTAATGATCGGGGTCGCACGATGATTGTCAACAGTGGTTAGGCCACAAGGGGTGCTTATGCGCTCCATGTCGATTAAGTTAGAGTATGCCCGTACTAATCGAGCTTGCCTAATGAACTGATTGACCTATTGTGTATTTACCATGTATAGACACTATTATTTGAGTCTAAGGTACCCCTCACCAATGTAAAGGCTCACTTAAACCATGGTACCACGATCCGCTAAACTCATGAGTCGGGCATGGTGGTATGGGACATCGTATTCGAGCTATCGGCCTACGCTGGGGTGACGAGCCTCCTCGTAGTGACCAGTGAGCAACTAAGACTCGTGAGCCGGGCATGGTGGTATGGGATACCGTGTTCGAGCTGTCAGCCTACGTTGAGGTGATGAGCCTCCTCGTAGTGACCGCGAGTATAATTTCTCGTAACTTGCCTATCGTATGCGTTTCATTAGGAGTGACGACCCTACAACTTGCTTATCGTATGTGCTTAACTAGGAGTGACGAACCTAGATGCATCCTTTGATTTGGGTCAATGATATAAAGGGAGGTACCCTAGCTTCCCAAACTTGCTGTGTGAATAAGCTTAATTAATTACTTGACTAACACGACCATGCATTGCACCGCATTAGTTAGGATGTGCTTTAAAGGTGATGGAGTTGCACTGTTTTGAGGAAGTGTTGTCATATGCGAAATATGTTGTCAGAGTCGCTTGTGAGGGAGTTTCGATGCAAGGGCATACGTACATCATTACTTGCACTCCATTCCTTCATTAAAAAGAGTAGTTAGGAAGTGATTGTTATGATTGCTTTATCATTACTGCTTAGTTGACTTGATAACATGTTAACTTTTTTCCTTATAAAACCACTGAGTTGATCATTCACTCTCACTATAGGACGGTGTTTTAAAACACCAACCAGATTTTAATTTAAATGCAGGTGTAGATGAAGTCTTTGCAATGGAGCAGGAGTTCTTTGATGAGGAGGAGGAATTCTCCTACTTTTAGCTCTCGGGCGGGTCAATGTAAACCTCGTGTCGATGCGCAGGGACCACTAAGATATCTGGCTCAGTTAGACACTTTACATTTCCATATTTTGTTTATTTTGAAACAATTCATGTATATATTAAACCCGGTTTTGTACTCATACTCTGGAAGTTTGTGAAACACCCACATGCTTAAATAGATATGTTTCAGACTTCCGCTTGCTTAACTTAATTAAATCCGGAGTATGATGTGTTATTTAGTATAATCCCACGCATGCTTAACTCATTAATATGGAAGAAATCTGAATATCATTATGCATAATGCATAAATGATGTATTGAATCTCGGGAGTAGAGCTTTGCTTGACCCTCGAAATTTAGGGCGTTACAAGTTGGTATCAGAGCATGAATTGGATTAAACTGGACCTGGGTTATAGGCTAACATGACGCACTCTGACTTAGGAAGGGGGCGATGGAATTTAGAGAAAATATTAGGATCCCAAAGTTTCACTGACGGGCGAGACCAAACACTGTAATTTAGTCCACAACGTATCTTAGATCACGTGAATTGACTTAAGTCGCCTCTAGGCCGTCAGTCGACGGGTTTGAGTCGTCAATTGACGAATTTCGACCCTGAGATGAATCCACGTGGCGCGAATACACGCGCGTTGGACTACAAAAAATGGACCCTAGGGGCCTATTAGACCACAAAAAAGGACCCTACGGGCCTAAGGACCCACACCAAAGAGTTAGGTTGGGCCCAGGGGTCCCACGGACCAAAAACAAACACCGGGGGGGTGGGGGGTGGCCACCGCAAGCCAGGCAAGCAGGGCGCGACGGCACTGCTCGATCGGTGGCGCACCGCCGACTAGGCTAGCAGGGCGCGGCGGCGCACTGCCGGCCGAACTAGCAAGGCGCGACGGCACCGCCGCTGGCCGAGTGAGGTGGGTCTCTCCCACGCGTGGGGCCCCCCTTTTAACCTTCCTATCACCCATTTTTCCTCATTTTACCTATTTCTAACCCCTCCAAACTCTCTAAAAACCCTCATTCTCTCTCAAATCTTCATTTTCATACTTCTAATCTTCCATTTTTCTATACATCCTACACCCCTCCACCTCTATTTGCTCTAAAACCATCCTTTACATCTCCTAATCTTCCTTATTCTCACTCATTTGAGCACAAAATCCTCCTTTTTGTGTCTCATAACCCACATACCTTCAAATCCACTCCATCCTCAAAGTGTTTCTATCTCCATGGATCTTTTTGAGATCGTGACCGCCATCTTCTCCATTTCGACTCTCCTTTTCCTTATGGGAAAGAAAAGAGCGGCCTCGGATGAGGCCAGGCCTAGTCGCCCGAGTCGCTCTAAAAAGAAGACAAGTGCGAGCGCCGAACGGAGGTCGAAGCGAGACCTCGACCCTCAAATCCTGATAGAGAGGTCTCTACTGGTAGGCATCGGACTTAGTAAGTTCCGTAATCACAATGTTGTTTTCAAAGCTCACGTGGATGAAAAATTATTTGGGATGTATCCAGTGATCGACCACCTCCTGGAGAACGGGTGGGGCCTCATATTTGAAGGAAAAACACATGCTAGTGAGGGCACCATATAAGCCTTCTGTACACACATAAGGGACCCAACTCTTGATCCTCTCCAGTTTACCATCCCGTTGGGGAGAATAGAAACAAGGGTCGATGTGAATATCAACATTCGCAATATATATATATATATATATATATATATATATATATATATATATATATATATATATATATATATATATTTCTTTGCATACATGCTTATAGAAAATTATTAGAACCTTTGGCCGGTGACGGGATACAAGGAGATTGTTTGTTGGTGTAACTAAGAATAAGCCATGAGGCATACACCAAAACAGCTGTATTTATTTTTTAAAAATAAACAACAGATTGATACAAGCAAAGGTAGAAGAGAAAAGGAGCCAAAGCAAAAAATAAAAGATAAGAAGCAAAATAAAAAATAAAAAATTATGATTTAAGAATATACTCAGTTCCAAACAATAGCATCATGATTTTTTTCTTCTTCACTAAAATAAAAAATAATAACAATAGTAAAAGACATCTCTCTCAATCTTCCATTGTATAAGGACACTATTATATAAAGAGGCCTCACGGGCTCACAAGAATTTCAACACAAAGGTCATGTGTTCAAGTATCCATTGAGGTGTGTGCTAGACAAGGTGTGCTTGTGTTATAATAATAATAATAATAATAATAATAATAATAATATATATATATATATATATAAACTCTTTTACAAAGAAATACTTCAAAAAACGAAGAATAAATACTTTCTTTCTATATGTGTACTTCTTATATAAAAAAGGAGTTCTAGAAAAGAGTTTCAAAAAAGAAGAATAAATACTTTCTTTCTACATGTGTACTTCTTATATAGAAAACTTATACTAAAAAAGGAGTTTTAGAAAAGAGTAGGTAATAAGGAAGAGAGGACATTTCAAGTAGGAAATGTCCACGGCTGCAATAGTAGGTTGGAAGGACAGCAATAGTTCATATGAAGAGCTTATGGTGCAACTCAACATATATATGTGGATCAGCTATGGAAGACAAATCCAGTAAGTTATGCAACTGTAACTATAGGAGAGTCTTCAAAATTGAAGGGATTTTTTTTTATTTTTTATTTTTTTTTCATGAATTATGGTTTTGTTTTAACGGACGGATTTCAACCAATCTTATTTATCGATTCCACATCCTTAAAGGACAAATATCAACTGATATGAACAGCTGCATGCATCCTAATCAGTATACATGAACTTTAAGCATAGCAGTATTGGGCCCTACTACTATAACAGCCATCACAGCTATTTTGAGGTTTTCTAAACGATGGTTCGTTCCATCTTCCTCCTTCCATGCATACACAAACCATCTACACACGTGTTGGCATGTACCTAGCTCACGTGTGTTACATGCTTCAAGCTTTAAACTTACAGTGAACTTTAGCTCGTGTGTAAGTTTTACTAGCCACCCACACCCAACGCAGCACACGTGCCAACTTGGCATGTTTGGGTGATGCATGAGGCCTCAAAATGAAGATGACCTAACAAAAATATCAGGCCGGTCCACTCGTTGGGTGGGCCACTCATCTTAGATAACAACAGGTAGATTTAAAAGCACCATCATCCATGTTCAAAAAACATGTTTGGCCCATAATAAGTACGCTCAGATTTTCTTGGAAGGTTTTATTTTGATTGATTTATAAAATATTTTATCACACAGTTATAAAACCAGGCGCATCTGGTGTAGTGGTATCATAGTACCCTCCCACGGTACTGACCAGGGTTCGATTCCCTGGATGCGCATTTTTTTACTATTTTCCCTTCTTTAGCTGAATCCTTTTCTTTGTGGGGCCCACAAATGAGAATGTAAAACTGCATATACGGCCTGTGTGATATTTGAATTAGGCTAATTTTTGTATTTCACTTCATTCTGGTTTGTTACAACTGATTCACTAAGGTGGCCCCACAAACAAGCCTATGGTTGGTATCCCATCCTCCTTTTTCCCTCTGGTGTGGCCCACTTGAGATGTGAATCTTGCTGCGTTTCTGTACTCCGAGTCATAGAATTGAGAATAGAGCCTGATGGACGGAGTGGATTTTGTATATAAGACATACTGGGCCCCACAAGCTTCAGTGTTTTATGGGCAGCCTCAAACAGGTGCTGTGGAGGATTCAGGTCCGCTATTACTCAAGGGGCCCACATGATGTGTACAGCATATCAGCCCCGTCCATTTGGTCGCCCATCAATTTTAAAAAGTCCGAATGGGGAAACTCATGTGGGCCACAACACAGGGGACAGTAGGCCACGTAGGTCTGTGGGGGCCACCTTGTTATGTACATGTCATGCAAGCCATTCATCAGACAGCACCAGGATGGACCAGGGAAGAAGGGAGAAACCAAAAATCCGACCATTCCAAGACTTCAAAGTGGGCCACACCATGTGAATTAGAGGATTTTAGGCAATGATATGACATTGTTCCCTATGGTGTTGACTACCTGATTTTATTTTTTTTAAAAGCTCTATTGATACAGGTAAGAGGCCCCACGTTTTGCTGGGCGTGGCTGGATATAGGTTGACTCTACGTTAAATATTTTACGTGGCCGAGTTGGGGCCTAATCCTGGGCAGAACGCCAGAACCTTTGTCCTTCATAAATGACATTCCCTGGGCTTGGACTTAACTTTCGGCCCAAAGACCAGGGCTGCGACCAATACTAAGGGCCAGATTTTAATGGGTCCTACAGGTGATCTCGGCCAAGCCCATTGACGGTTTAGCATTGCAGTTACAAATTAACATTACGAGCAATTATAATTTAAATATATTAAATAAAAAATAAAAATAAAAATAAACTTAGATTTCCAGGCCTCTTAAAATTCTAGTCAAATCTATCAGAAGTTGACAGTCCACACCGAACCACAGGCCCCACGATTTCCGATGGCCAAAAATTAAATGGTTAGATTGTTGTTGATATCTCAAATCTTTTAGCACAAGGGTTTGTTGATGCCATCGATATACCATTTGACAGCTGCTCGATGCTATCAAAAAATTCTAAAACTTTTGTGTTGGTTTTTGGACACTTCGTAGTGTCCTACTCGATGTCATCAAAGGAGTTTGATATCATTGATAACTCATCGATGTCATCAAAAAAATTTGAAAAATTCTCAGTGCATTCTCGGTGCCATCGAAGTGTCATCAAAAGTGTCATTGAGCATAACTGGGTAAGTGCGGGATTTGTTTTCGATTTCAATTGTGATTACACACACACACATACACACACGTGTGTGCACTTTTTGTGCTCTTCATTACTAACTTGAATCGTCGTATTCTGAGACCATTTGCGCATCTGTAATTGGGATCGCAGTCATCGGTCTTGAATTTTTCTTTCATCTTCTTGTCCAATAGTAAACTTCATAACTCTCTCTTCAGTGGTCGAATTTAGACTATTATGAGCTCATTGGAATGAAAACTCGACAAGCTTCCTAAAGGGAACAGAATTGGCTAATTCTAAGACCGTTCGATATCCCAAAAGCACGTTGGAACTCTACGATCGTCATTTTGCAATTTGGATTGTTAATCTTTCTAAATAGCGTGATCCAATGGAGATGCTCATAACTTCCTCGTTTGATGTTGGATTGGGTCAATTTTTCATCATCTGAAAGGTACTTTAGTTCTCTTTCATTCCTGACTTGGATCGAATCCGAGTCGAGCGTATTAACGAAAGGTGCGGACTATAAATGCTTAGGTTGCGGTTTATCAATGCTTGCATCACAGCTAATGATTTATGCTTGTTTTGATTGCTACTGTATTGTCTTAAATACATTTTCAGATTAATCAGGCCCGTCGATTTGGCGGTCCATGCTTTTGGACCATTTCTTTGAAATCAAGGCAATTGGACGAAGTTAGCTATCTTCCATTGCCATGCAAATGGATGGTTGGAAAGATGCTGGAAGTTGGTAAATATGGGCAAAAATCGACATTCAACTGTCAAATGATTTTGGTTTCGCTGGTGCGAGTAAAAGGAACTGTCAAACTTCCAACCATCACAACTATTGGGTTATGTTCCAGCCACTTGGTGGCCCTCCAGATTAATGTGTGTGTGTGTGTGTGTGTGTGTGTGTGTGTAATCACAATTGAAATCGGAAACAATTCCCGCACTTATCCAGTTATGCTCAATGACACTTTTGATGACACTTCAATGGCACCGAGAATGCACTGAGAATTTTTCAAATTTTTTTGATGGCAGCGATGACTCATCAATGATATGAAACTCCTTTGATGACATCGAGTAGGACACTACGAAGTGTCCAAAAACCAACATAAAAGTTTTAGAATTTTTTGATAGCATCGAGCAGCTATCAAATGGTATATCGATGGCATCAACAAACCCTTGTGCTAAAAGATTTGAGATATCAACAACAATCTATCCATTTAATTTTTGGCCATCTGAAATTGTGGGGCCTGCGGTTCGGTGTGGACTGTCAACTTCTAATAGATTTGACTAGAATTTTAAGAGGCCTAGAAATCTACGTTTATTTTTATTTTTATTTTTATTTAATATATTTAAATTATAATTGCTCGTAATGTTAATTTGTAAGTGCAAAGCTAAACCGTCAATGGACTTGGCCGAGATCACCCGGAGGACCCATTAAAATCTGGCCCTTAGTATTGGTCGCAGCCCTGGTCTTTGGGCCGAAAGTTAAGTCCAAGCCGAGGCAATGTCCGTTATGAAGGAGAAAGGTTCTGGCGTTCTGCCCAGGATTAGGCCCCAACTCAGCCACGGGTATAAAATATTTAACGTAGAGTTAACCTATATCCAGCCACGCCCAGCAAAACGTGGGGCCTCTTACCTGTATCAATAGAGCTTTTTAAAAAAAAATCAGGTAGTCAACACCATAGGGAACAATGTCATATCATTGCCTAAAATCCTCTAATTCACATGGTGTGGCCCACTTTTAAGTCTTGGAATGGTCGGATTTTGTGTAATCAGGATTTGGGAGTATTGAGAATTTTCTAATTCGTTTTAGGATTTCAAGGGCATAGCTTAAGGAGATTCGAGGCTTGTTCGAATTGAGTAATCTCTCTCTTGTAATTTTCTGCTTTCATAGTATATTACCATCGCTTTGTGCCGTTGTTCTTTTCTGTAAGGATTTTTCCACGGTAAATTTGGAGTGTTTGTGATTGAATTTGATTGTATGATTGGAATATTTTTCTTGATTCATCTCAGTGTGCTTCCGCAGTCCCCCAACATATATCTGAACCAGGCGCCATCAAATGGACAGCGAAAATAAAATGGCGCCATAGATGGAATGTCACTTTTGGGGCATTTTCCCATACAGAATGGGGCCCACCATGGGTCCATTGTGGAAGAATAAGACTGTTCGAACCATTCTAACCGTTCAAAAAATGGTCAGGGATCCAATTTCAAAGGACGGTTATGATTGTTCAATCAGTGGTTTTTAAGGCCTGCTCCATCTGCAGCAAGGCCCATGACTTTGATAGTAGGAATTTGCATGCAAGCTGCCGTTAACCAATCAGATCAACTTAAAAAGGGAACGACCGCATGCATTTGCTCTCATACTAATTACATGTTTGAGATGCGGGGCCCACCTTGATGTGTGAGTGCCCCCCCCCCCCCCCCCCCCCAATGCCAAAATGACATGGCCAGCGCAAAGGACATCAGGGAGGGTGACACCCACCATAGAAATTTCCAGAAGTAAAATGGGCTCCACCATGTTGTTTGATGCCATCCAACCCATTCATCAGGTGCAACCAACCAGTAAGGGACACCAATAATCAGACTACTCCAATACTCATAGTGGGCCAAACTGCTTGCGTCCATAGGCGTTTGTGTGGGTTGTAGGTGTGTCCCACCTGAGTACCTGAGTTTTGATTCAGGATTAGTCTTCACATACAAATAAATTAATGCGTGGAGTTTGAATTCCACATAAACCCCACAAGAGAGGCCCATCTTGATGTCTTTATTCTATAACCACACCATCCATCCATTTTTCCAGATCATTTTAAGGCCATAAGCCTAGATTGAAGAAGATCCAGACCTCAGGTGGACCCAACTATAGGAAACAGTTATGATTGAACGCCCTACCATTAAAAACTTCCAAGGCCCACCCTAATTTTTCTTTAATGGTACTTTGCCATCCAACCTGTTGATAAGGTCACATAAACCTGGATAAGGGGGAAAGACAGATATCAGCCCTGATCGAAAACTTTTGCGGCCCATTAATGAACAATCACCACTGTCTCCTGTTTTATGGTCCACCTGAGAATTGTATCTGCTTCATTTTTGGGCCCATGCCCTAAAATAATCTGGAAAAACACATGGATATAGAATAAATACATCAAGGTGGGTCCCACAATAAGGGCCGGCCGTCTTGGGTGAGGCCAGGGTCGATTGTATGGTATGCGTACATTTCATCACCCCCCCTTCCCTTCAATTGCACATCAAAAGTGAAGAATAACAATGGCCGACATTTTATGGAACAAAGCAGACATTATATAAATGGAACATTTGAGATTTTACTTAACCATGGGCTCCACACATACACTGCGGGATGATTCCTAAGAAATTTCCAAAGATCCAGACGCTAAAATTGAAGGGCTGCATCCAAATTCTCTCTCTCGTCTTTCCGTGTTTTCCAGAGTTTCAGATAAAAGAAACACAACACTACGCTCAATGACCGCACACAATTGTCATCTATTTATACATACCCCACCCTACACGGCTATAGAGTCCACTCTCTCTATAAATGGTGGCCCACCAAACCTTGTGTGGCCCACCATCAACCAAACTACATATATGAATAACTTATTAACCTGCTTAATAAATTTATGGATTACAAGAAGAAGAAGAAAAAATCCTTGTTAGAGGAAAAAAGAATAGCGGGATCATCGGTGACCAGCTTCCTCGAGGTGGTGAATTGGGCAAAGGCACAACAGAGTGCCATCTCCCAAACTCTTATCTCTTTTTTTATCTTGAGATTCCAGGATCTGCATGATTATGTGGCAATTTCCTCAAGAGAAACCCAGCTGAGACGGATATCTCACCATACATCACGCAGGTACCTCCCTTCCATCTGAAGATTCTTCACAAAGCTCTCCGTCTTGGAATTATCCAGCGATCCCTGAAACACATTTGTAAGGCCATCCATCACTTGCAATCCTATTAAAAGAGTTCTACTGCACTGCACTGCACTGCACCCACACGCCCTCCATAAGGCAGGCATTGCCACAAGCAGATACCCCAGCCCAAAAATCAGGCAGGCCATGGACTAACAGTCATTTCTTTTGCACTGTCATTTGTTTTGTACATGTGTGGCCCACCAGCTGAGGTCACCGGCACAATTTTCAGGCCTGGTTATCTACATGCCCCCCTTCACACACAAGCAAGAGGTGGCCATGTATAAAACAAAAGGAAAAAACAAAAAATGCTCATGATACAATCTCATCAAGGGAGTGTTTGGATCGTAAGTTACCTAAGCTACTCATTATGCCTCAAGTAGAGCTTATCTTGGTTTCTACTTATTAAGCTGAAGTGATTAAGTAACTTTAGGTTAAAAAAAGTTACTTATAATTGACCTTAAACCAAACTTAATTATCTCAAATAAGTTACTTATCAACTGCTGTTAAGTAGAAAAGGTCGCTTATTTGGTGGTGGTATCCAAACGGGCCCCAAGTGTCATGTGTCATGAGAAATGACCTCATGAAGTGTCATGTGTTAGCATACAACACTTCTATTTTCTGTTGATGTCTCTTCATCCAATCCATGAAAAGGGGGTGGATATACCATGCTGATGACAATCCACTCATCAGGTGGGGCCACAGACATGCATTAGGTCGGATCATCACCCATTCCCACCAGTGAATGGGCCATCATGGTTTTCATCCCTGGTGACCTTTATAATGAGGCCCAACTTTTGCCTGGCTTGGAAGTCATACACATGACATGGCGGCAGAAAATAAAAGCATCACATTTCATGTTAAACACACAACATTGAATGTCAATTATTTCACCTGACATTTGTCACACTACATGCAAACAAACAGGCCTTTAAAGGATCAGATCAACCAGGCTTCATACCTTTTCTTGGACAATGGTGTGGAGGACACGATGGACGTCCTTGGCCATGCCTTTAGCATCACCACAGACATAAATATAACCGCCCTGAGAGATCACGTTCCAGATATCCAAGGCCTGAGAGAGAGAGAGAGAGAGAGAGAGAGAGAGAGAGAGAGAGAGAGAGAGGCTCAGGACCAATTACAGATGGAAGAAGAGGGGGGCAGAGCATTTCATCTTTTTATGAGGGTTACCTTATCTGCCATCTTGTGCTGCACATATTCCTTTTTCGGCCCCTCACGTGAAAAAGCAATGATCAGCTCAGAAAGTGCACCTGCTTCAAGAAAGTTGTTCAACTCATCCTCATAGATGAAGTCCTGCATGTCATGCACATCCAATTGAATTTCACCATCAAGGAAACATCATCAAATAACAGATTATCCCGTTCTTTAATGATGAAAGGTTTGATAAGAGCATTACCATTTTGCGGTTTCTGCAGCCGAAGAAGAGCGTGGCAGGGCCCAGTTCTGCTCCAGCTTCTTTCAGAGCAAACCTTTCCTGAAAAACCCAAATGCAAGAAAGGTGCCTTTGTTAGGAGCTTTTGAGCTCATTGATAAGGAGAAAACAGTAATTCCATCTGTGCATTACAAACCTGCAAGAAACCCCTAAAGGGAGCTAATCCCGTTCCAGGACCGATCATGATAATTGGTACAGAAGAATCTGCAGGCAGCTTAAAGTTCGATTGCCTAACGAAAATAGGAGCTGTGCTACAGTCGCGGCTTTCCTCCAACGGAACTGAATGCTGCAAATGGTGAATTTAAATAAGACAAGAACATGATGGATCCAACGAAGGCATGAGGAAAGCATAAAATCAATCAGATTCACATAATGAATCAGATTCATGCCCTTCTAATTTCCCAATTAATAACTAGTCGTTTTAGATTGATCCTCCAAAAAATACTAGTCGTTTTATATTTTCAAAGATTTTCTGTTTCTTTTTCACAACAATGTTAACATGGAAAATACCTTCATCCAGGTTGAACACACGCCTTTGTGAATCCGCCCTGTGGGTGTCGGTCCATGCACTAACGCACACGTGACATGAATTCTAGATGGCGCCATCCTGCAGTAAACATATTTGCAAATAAAAATTAATTGATGTTAAATGAAAAAAGGAAAATAAAAAATAAAAAATGATAACTGCAAACAGAATAGTGCAAATTCAAAATGCTGCTCACTTTGGAGAAGAGGAGATCGAATAGAATCTATGCTGCAAGCGAGGGGCAATTGCTGCAAAGAAAACTCCAAGAGGTGGCTTGGCAGACGGAAATTCAGCCATGACTTCTAGGAGACTTCTCTGGCTTGCAACTACCCACTGTGCGTATTCATCCTGCATGAAGAGGAAAGCCATGTGCATAATGAGAATGATTGCAAGAGATGTAGGATGCCAGAGTTGGAAAAGAATTGCACGAAGAGGAAAGCCATGTGCATAATGAGAATGGTAGCAAGAGATGTAGGATGCCAGAGTTTGAAAAGAATAGTCCCAACCTTTCCAAGAGGAGAAGCAAGAAATCTTAGTCGTTCAGCTTCGCTGGGGTCAGAAGCATGAGCAGCTAATGCAACTAGAGCAGCCTAAAGCCAAAAAACACAAAAACCAATACATACATGCATATCAAAAAGCCATCCATAGAGAAGTTTCTTGAAATACAAAAACCTGCTTGAAACATGAAAAAGGACTTAAAAGATGAAGAATTACCTTTTTAGGGAAATTCAAGAGGTCAGCATATCGGGCAAGAGCAGTTCTTAAGGTGCAAGATGGGAATGGGGGTGGTAAGGAGCTTCCGCTGATGGGGGTGCCATCCTCTTTGTCCGTATGGATGGAGAAGAAAGTGTCTGGTGAGAGACCTAATAAGCTTTCTGCCTCCTCCACAGTTTCAGTACAATTCTCAGCAAACACACCAACATGGTCCCCTGTTTCATACCTGAAGAAAAACAGAGCATGCACAAAAGATCAGTTCATGTGAGAACTGCACCAACAAGCTAACCAGTTTTTCATGTGACAAGAACACAACACTTTCTTTCTTTCTTTCAAAACATGTAAGACATGCATGGTTAACACAAATCAACATGGCTATTTGAACAAGGCCTTATGCATCTCACTTCCATGTTTTAGTGCGCTGGTTATTCTTATTTAAAAAGGTATGCTTTCAATATTTTTCACTTATATAAACTAAAATTCTCAATAAGGAGATGAGGCATGCCAGGCTGGCTAGTGTCAACAATGGCAATGTCAAATAACATGTGTTCCGTGCATGATTCCATGTGATGTGTTAGGGTCAAAGATGGGTAATAAAGGACGAACATCAGTGGCAAGAGGACCATGCCACTATGACTGACTTAAACTGTATAGCACATGGAACTCAGTATCTGCTTAACCCACTAATTTTTTTAGCAGAGAATACAGCATGTTGATTGCAATAGCATCGTCAAAATCTTCAATACATGACAAGAAAGAAAAAGGTAGTCCTTTTCACTTCAAAGAAACAAGAGAATTTTGAATATTTATATTTGGAAGAACTGATGAACTAGGGAAATCAAGAAAGACAAACAGAATATTCGTCAGTGCATTTCCTCAGATAAGTTGAAGGTATCTCAATATGCAATTTACACTGATGGTTTAAATAAATGGCAATTATGTTGCTTAGGATACAGTTTTCTTCACCGATCAAGTAAAGAGTTTCTTATTCAAAGTTATCATATATTCTCGAAATCTTTTATCCTCAAACAATCAAATTTTCACCAATAAGCCCCTTCCAAGCAAGGACAGAAAATGTTTCGAGTGATGTTTCTAACTAACAGCAATCTCTTATTTCAACAACGTAAGCTTCTGCCCATGAATGCTTCTTACCAGGAGCAGCCTCATCTTTTAACAATGTAGGCTTCTCAGATAATGCACCCATGTAAAATCTGTCTTAATGACTCTATGAAGGAAATCATGTCCCTAAACAATTAGTAGACTCTTATTGAACAGTCAAGCCTTCAGAGACAAAAATTATAACCAAAATGAGACCTCTTTTTTATGAAATTTTATTAAAAGCAAAACAAGAGATACAACCTGAAGGGCTTCTGAAGAAAGCCAAAAACTACAGCTCACTCGAACATTGACAGTGAAAGAAAAACAAACAGATTATCCACCTTCATAAACATCCAAAATGGAACAGTTATAACGAGAAGAAATATGATATGGGCATACTGACTAATCAGATATTTTCAGAAGAACACAGGAATGCATGCAGAGAAAATCCCTAATTTAACTCACATTGGTCCATTACAAGATCGATAACTAGATCTTGTATTGCTGACCAATGACGCAAGTGCATCTTCACAGATGAGATAGAACATGCATAAGTGTAAAAGAAACAAAGCCTATAAAAAATGTTTGATAAATACAATTCAATGAACAACCCTTTAACATGAAGCATGATGAATAATATGACATTTCAACAAAAAAAACTTCATGGAACTTACGCGAGCCCTGTGCCAGAAATGTCAAATTCCAAATGAATGCAAGAACGATCTGATGCTGGGGTGTGAAGCTCCTTCCGCACAGCCACATTAGCTCTTCATTAAGAAAGTAAGACATGTCAATTTACAGAAGAAACAAATAGGGAAAATCAATAATCATGAGCATCAAGATGTATAATTTGCATTGGTACCTGCATGGATGTTGAACGTCATGGACAGCATGGCCATTTGCATTACTCCAATTCTTCTCTTGAAGTGCTGCATCTTCAGGGTCATAAAATACAACTCGGTACTCCGGCACAACAGCAGTGTAAGGCGTAGTAGCACCAGATGCATCATCTTCATCCCTAAGCAACTGGTCTAGCTCGGGCCATACAAGCTCTCGCCTAAGATAGCAAACAAATAGATGAGGTAAGTCAAACGATTTTTACAAATGTTAGGTTCATCTGGTATTATCTAGTGTGGAAGGGTTATAGTCTATCAAAGAGATGCTGAGAAATATGAAAGTTCTCCACACCATGCAGTAAAGTCATCCTCAATGCATTGATCATCATCTCCAAGACCCACCGGGACAAGCCGCTTGCCACCTGTACAAAAGGAAAAAAGAGATGAGCTACCATCAATGGATTAGGAGAATTGCAGAAAAGCAATGGGATGTACAATAGCACTTTCTATCAAAACTGAAACAAGCAAACTCAGTAACACTCTTGCCCTGTTGATTGCAAACTCCCAAATTAAAAAAGAGAGTGATCCATCAGATACAATGAACACCATACACATCCAGACTGAAAAATGCTTTTGGTTCCAAACATATTTCACATGCAATTGTTTCTAGATAATGGTCAAGCTTTCTAGAACTCTATAAATACAACACCTCTTTTGTAGTGTAATTTGAATGTACTGTTATGCACATTATACAGAAACATTTTAAAGACTTTCTAACTTAAAATATCAATGAGCAAGCAAAATCATCTGCAAACACATCTTTACACATCACTAGTGCCAACCTGGCAAGTGCGTGGGATATCCAACAATGCATAAGGTGATCCCCACCATGCAGATGAAGCATACAACATAAGGAATGTATGGCTAAAAATACACTTGCCAAAGTGCCCATTCAACGTATAATTGTGGAGCAACATGAATGCGCCATACTGAATCCTAATTTTTTGTGTTCATTCATCTTGCTGCTAGGGGCCCCTTGTACACCCGTTCAGAGGATGCATGCCAAACGGACTATCCCAAATCATAATTTTGCATTCATTCTCTTAGCACACGTGCTGCACATAAAGGTGCATCTGGAGAGGGGTGAGCATAGCAGCATCACCAAAACTCAGTAAACATAATATTAAAAACAAAAAATTACACAGCTAATGAACAAGACCCTGCCCTATATCAGTTAAAAAGACACATTTTCCCCATGACGTTAACAGGTAAATAATGAGGAGAAATGAATGGCACTTAATACAAATCATATTTATTAATCTGTAACAAATCACTAAATTGATCAAAATCCCAATTGAATCAGTGCCGCAATTTTTATTTCAACAGAAAACGACACAAATAGAACTTCCAACCAATTACAATGGGTCATGAATTCATCAATTGAAGTAAACCATAAAATTAATCCAGCAAATGTAAGGCAGATACCATTGATAGAGGCAAGTTCATTGGTTAAGATGGGATTTTGTAACTAATTCATGGAAATAGGTAGGTATTTAATAACGCATACAAAGATGACACAGTTAGATATCACTTAATCAAGTTCAATGACCTCAACAAGTCCATAACGTCCAAACGTAGAAAAAAATAATAAAGAAAAAGAAAAGGGGATCCGGCTATCCAAAACACATACCCTGTTCTGCAATCAACTCATCCACCACCTTAGCTATCTGTTTTTTAAAACACAGCATAAACCAAATGTCAGCAGCAGCCAAAAGGTAAAAGAAGTGTTGACTAAAAGCCCGTAATATTCAACTTCTTTTTTTTTCCCGAACCTTATTAAAATGCTCATACTGCCTGTTTCCAAGCCCAAAAACACCATATTTGAGGTTCTGAAGCCAGTTTCCCCTCTCATTCCCCTGAAAAAACCAAGCAATAGAAATCACCATGCAAATTCAAAAGAAAAGAAATAAAAGGAGATCATCTCAGCTGAAATTCTCAAAATTCACCTCTGTAAACCATTTGTAAAACCTTGCAGCATTATCTGTTGGCTCACCATCTCCATATCTGAATTTTAAAAAATAGATACATAAATAAAAATTGAGAGAACAGGAGTTTAAACCAATCTAAAAAGACTCTAACTTACGTTGCTAAAAAGAAAAACGATATATTTTCTTTCTTCATCTTCTCCTCATATTCATCGTCATCAGCCGCATAATCATCCTGTCACAAAATTCAATCATTTCATCAACATCTAACCATCTAACAACCGAGCCAACAGCTACAAATTCTCAGACGTTACTCAAGATCAGTGAAAAAAAAAAAAAAAATCAAATTACCAGATCAACGACTTTAAAAATCGCTTTGTCATACCGTGCCCTCGCCTCTTCCGCCAGTGCCTGAATTAAAACCAAAAATAAAATCAAGCAACAGAACCGAGGAATCCAAGGCAGAGATCAAAGAAACAGGATGAGCAAGCACTGACCTTGGCAAATCCTTCTGCAGTGCCAGTCTGCGTGCCGAAGAAGATCGTGACTTTCTTCTTCCCGTCATCCACTTCCGGATCCGGCTCGGTCCTCACGATCAACGGCTTAGGCGGGTCCACGACTTTGCTAGATTTCTGGCCGTTTGATCTCCGCCAGATGAAGATCACTACGCATCCGATGAAGACAGCGATCGACGTTGTGAGGATCATCAGGAAATCGCGGTTCTCGATGATAACAGCAGCGCCGGAATCTGACGGAATGGCCGCCGGATTGGACTTCCCCTTCAGGATCGCCGACATGAGATCGAACGGAGAGATCTTCATGGAACTGGACTGCATGATATCTGAACCGTTAGATGAGCCCTGCGGGGGACGATCGGACGGACGACAAGAATCCTTGAACTGAACGGTCGAGATCAAATCTCCGACACAAGAGGAAGGAGTCTCTGTAGAGAAACGGAATTGTCTCGAGAGGCCTGGAGAGCGAAAGAGACCCTGAAAGAAAGTTGAGAAGCAGAGAGGGCTCTTTTATATGCGGCCTTTTGGTCGAACCAAAGCCCACCAAACCGGACTGGTCAAACCACCTACCTCCCTTAACCATGGTTAACTCTGGTTAAGATTACTGATAAAATTACGATAATGCCCTTATGGATCATATAACTTCCATTGAAGTATTCTTGCGTTGAGATATGCTTATATACGAGTGATATTGCGATTCGCGAGAGTGAAATTGAAGGGGTTAATCTGCGTACACGTGAAAATTTGTAACACGTGAGACATCTGGTCCATTGACTAGGTAGGCTTGAATTTCAATTTTTTTATCTCCCACGAGTCAAACCAATCCAATCTTCAGGTGGGATGTAGATGCTTGAGGAAATGAATGGGTACGATTAAAATCAGCAACGGCCTCTATTCAACGAAAAGTATGCGTCGTTTGATAAGCACACCAGATTGGATTTTTGGACAGGGTAACATCATACGTGGTCCCACCGGATCTTTCACATGGGTGACACGTGGGCGTACGTGTGATGCTATCATCTATCTAGTATCTGATCTCTCTTCGCGCGCTTTCTCCTGGTGGAGACTGGAGGTGTATGTTGGGCTCTTAAAAGCGTTCGATAGAGGTTTGCTGGATACAGCTTGACGTATTGCGGTAAGATACATCGGGAGGTCAGCCTTTGGATTTAAGGCCATCTTTCAATGATCAAAACCGTTTATATGATTGGCCTCACAAACTGGATGAGGCTTAGCTAATATATTAAAATTCTTACTTTGGAATATTACAACCGGACCTTTGACTTTCTGGTTTGAAAATGGACGGTCTAATTAACATTGAAATAATCAAAGGGTTGAATATATCGATTTAAAATTTGTTTTGGAGTACTCCTCATTCACGTGAGCCCATCATATAAATCGTTTAGATTGTTCAAAAGGGGCCGATGTGACTGGCTATACTACCGACGTATCATGGTGCAGTACATCGGGTTGTACATTCTTAGGGAAATACCTGCGGGAGAAAGTCTCCTTTTTTGTTAAAGGATGTTGACCTTGGATTGAGCAGTGAGGAGCTCACCACACCATAGTGTGGTGTGTATACTGTGGGGCCACCGTGATGTATGTGTTTTATCCATTCCGTCCATCCGTTTTTTCAGATCATTTTAGAGTATAATACAAAAATTGAAGCATATCGAAATCTCAATTGGGTCACACCATAAAAAAATTGGGGATAATGACCCCTAGGGACCACAGTAATTTTATTTGTCATCCAACCTATTCATAAGGTCACCAAGACGTGGATGAAGAAAAAACACAGATATCATCTTGATCCAAAACTTCTGTGGCCTTCAATGAGTTCTCAACGGTAGGCGTTCAATTCTCACTACTTACTATAACGTGGTCCCTTTGAGATTTGGACATGCTTTAGTTTTTCTCTCCTGTCCTAAGATGAGGTGGACAAATGGATGGATGGCGTGGATGGAAAACATACATCTCGGTGGGCCCCACAGTATATCCGTGGTGAGCTCCTCACTGCACAATCCGCGTCCTCCTTTTGTTTGGTGAAGGAAGTTATTTTCACTTGCCTATACCGCTGCCTATATTTGTACGGCTATTGCGTCTACCTCCGCCCGTCTCCAGCTGGGAACGGGCAGGAGCTTTGAGTGGCAACCGGGATGTATGGGTCTTATCCACACCGTCCATCAATTTTTTCGTATCATTTTAGGTTAGATGGTAGAAAAATGAGGCAGATTAAAGGCTCAAGTGGACCACACCACAAGAAGCAGCGGTGATAATGATTCTCGGCGTAAAAACTTTTCTAGAGCCCACGGTGATTTTTTTTTTTCCATCCAACCTATTCATAAAGTTACGGTGATTTTTTTTTTCCATCCAACCTATTCATAAAGTTACATAGACCTGGATAAAGATAAAACACAGATATCATCTCCATCCAAAACTTCTGTGGCCTGCAAAATATTTTCAACGGTATGTGTTTAATCCCCTCTGTGTAGTCCACTTGACCCTTGGATGTATCTCATTTTTGAACTTATACCCTAAAATGATACGAAATAATGGATGGACGGTGTGGATAAGACCCATACATCACACTGGCCACTCAAAGCTCTTGCCCGTTCCCAGCTCGAGAGGGGCGTGGGTAGGACGCAATCCGCGTCCGTGTACCATATAATCCGGTGCATTAAGTGAGCCCCACCGTGCATAGAAAACGCTGGACGGCCGAGTAAAAACCTCTGCATTTGTTCGGTGGCCCACATGTTGGGATTGGCTTGAATTTCATGGCGTACACCGTTCATGCGGGGGAGACCCTCATGAACAGTTTGGATCCTATAAAAACCAATGGCTTAGAACAATAGACACGGAATTTGGAGTCATATGATGGGACCCACGAGATGAACGGTCCCGATCACCATGCCGTTATATCCTCACCCCACTCCTACCACAAGTAGGTGGTGTCCCCACAAGCCAATCTGACTACCTTTTTGGAAGTGCAGATCCCAACGTTCAACCACCAACGGTCGTGGTTCAATCATCTTTCAATTTCCCCCAACCATTTATTGTGAAAACGCTATCCGTTGTAATCTGACTTTGTGGCCACAAGTTCGACCATGAACTCGGTGGATCCGACCACACCATAAATGTTTCTGGCCTAAAACGGGTACGTTTATCCATTTAAGTACACGGAGGTGTATGGAAGAACTATGCATCAGTGACCTTATTTGGGAGCACATGGCCAAAATAAACGGATCTGAACCGATCATCTATTAGCCCTACATCAAATTGTACATATCCCAAAATTCAAGCGGATTGGAAAATCCCAACCCTCAGATTACTACATCCAAAAGAAAGTTGAGTTGAGTTGAGTTTTTGTGGCTGTGATTTTCAATACCTGAAGGTTTTCTATTAGACTGATTAGGATTATCCAATTGATGTATTTCTCGGGTCATGGCCCACCCAACTTGTAGTGATCCTGATGAACGATTCAGATCTTATGCACCTTGCCACGTGTACAAAACCAAGTCCCTGAGCAGTTATAAGGATGAGAAAGGGACAAGCATCATAGAAAATGTAGATGTTGGTTGGCAGTCTCACATCTTCTCAACTACAAAAGAACTCACTGCAACCTATCCCAACAGCTTTTGTGTAACATTTTCCACATTCAGAGAATTGGTTTGGCCTGTTGGTGGTCCACCTTGACTGGACCATGCATAGAAACTCTCCAAGATTATAAGATCCAAGCCGTCGATATTCGTCCACTATTCATGGACAGCTGGGGTTAAGATTGTTCAATTGAAGGGATTCCATGGAAAATTCCATCCACGGTGGGGCCCAACCAATCAATGTTCCAGATCACGCAATCAAGAGAATCATATTAATCCTCTTACAATGTAAAGCACGTGCCTCATGTGCACGGACAATGCACTTCTTAACGAGTTTTAAATGGTTTAATTAATAATTTCATAGATATGATCACCTAGAAAATGAAATTTAATATTTTGAAGGCATAAAAGATGAGATTTACAGTACAACCGGTTGTAGGTGATTGTCCTGGTAATTTGAACAGTAAATAGTCTTTACATACAGATATACCACCATGACATCAGAGCCGTGCAAACAGATGGGCCACAACATGAAAGTCACCTACCTTGAAAGTTGCCCAACTACTTAGGTATGCTCCAAGTTTTTAAATAAGGTAGCTTATTTTAAAATTCCACATAATCAACTTGATCCTTCATGAGCTATAGGGAGTATCTGGTTCAATGGGTAGCCAGCTTTTCCCACCTAGTTAGCCATTTTCATTTATTTATTTATTTATTTGCAGCATTGCTTAGTAACGCTTGCTTTGTTTTACCTATAGAAATTAACTCATCAAGAACGCATTGGAATATATGTCATTTTAGTCTAATAAATTATATATTTTATTCATTAATGTTTGGTTTATTACCCATTATTGTTGTGTATATATAAGGCTGTTAATGAGCTAAGCTCGAGCTAGTAAAAATCAAAATTATAAATAGGCCCAACTTGAATTGTTCAAAATCCATGGTGAAGGCAACCTAGGGCCACCTTGTTAACAGTCATATATATATATATATATATATATGGAATTGATATAATTTGGATGAACATGTTGGGAGACTTCATCAAAATTTTGTATTCTTTGAAAATAAAATAAGATAAGTTCGATGTGAATTATACTATAAGAACTAACTTATTTAGTTTTTTATAAACCTAAAATATTGTAATGGTTATTGATTAGTCAAGCTAGTCTAATCTATAGGTCATTATATACTGTAATTATTATGCATATGGTGAGTCTCTACCATATGTCATCGTTCCTACACGTGTGGGTGTGTGCATGTATATATATTGACTAGATTTAGAAAATCAAGATGGCTCTAACAATTTGATATTTACTTGCATTTCCTATGCTTGTTATACTTATCATTAAACTTGAAAAAACATAGAGTTATAATGGGATTTGATCAATTGCTTTTACTTACCAATGTGTGAGCATCTTAGTAGATCATTGTGCGTTGGGTGGTTAATTATATTTTCATTGGAATTAAAATTCTCAACAAAGGATTTATTTTCATTATGGGTTTAGCTAGCCTTGTATTAGAATTGGAATGATTGATCAATATTGTTGATCGGACTGGTTTATAAATAATTGATTTATAGTAATTATATGCACTGTTTTATAAAATTAACAGTTCATATTTATTTTTTAAAGATCTATCATAAATGTAGGATATGGTAAGAGTAGGACAATGGGCCAAAAGGAGATACGTATAAGATTATTTGTATTATAGCGTGAGATAAGATGATCACTTGAATGGGATCCTCTTTTTAGAACATTCATTGACCTTAATGCGATACAAGAAGACAAAGAACTTCAATCGTAGATGCTAGCCAAGGTGAGCCTCACTTACCAAAATATTATTTCCCACTAGGAGGCGCCAAGCACTGGTGTAACAACCCTAAATTTTGGTACATTAAAAAAAAAAACTAAATTAAATATTTAAAAATTTTATTTTTAAATAAAAAATAAAAAAACAAGTCAATAATTGAGTTGGTAGCGAAATTCTTAATTGAGAGAGAGGTTTAGGGATCGATTCTTGAAGTAGTAATAATAAATTTTTTTATTAAATATCATAAAAAAATTCAAATTCAGGATAAGGGAGGATGTGCTCATCCTATCTTATGAGAATTTTCTTTAAGAAGCAGGTTTCTGCATTAAAAAAAAAAGGAGATAGGAAGCCCTAAAGTAAAATGAAAAGAAAATTCTAAAAAGGCTCGATCAGGTAAATTCTAATCGTTAAATCTTTTTAACTTATTATTATCTTGTTAATTTCTTCTTGATCTATACAATGGATGGCGTGGATCATCCACACCATCATTGTATGGGTGTGTAGAGTCAATTTTAATAAAGTAATGTTTTTATGATTTCGGTGTAATTAGTAATATTTTAGGAATAAATTAAATGGATGGAATCTAATTGTGCTAAGATAGATCTGTGCGAATCATATGATCCTTAAGGCCAAAATATACAAGGGCCATAATTTTTATATCAATCTAACAATCAGATAGGCCACATTAGTCAGATCTAAAAGTGTTTAATAAAGGAATCTTAGATTTTTGCACAAGTGTTGCTATCACTTGGCTTAGAAGGTTGAGATGGGTCATCAATGTTTATGTGGTTAAATCCACACTATTCATGTAATGTGTAGAGGCAAAACATGATAATACCTCAAGAATCTGGATGATCCAATCATCCGGTGGGCCACCCCGATTAATTATTTGACATTCAATTTCAAGATCTTAAAAAGAAAATTTAAATTTTGATAATTAAATTTACATAAACATATAATTTTAATTATTTGATTATTTTAGATTTGACCACTTAGAATGTTAATCAAATGTGGACCCTACCATGTAATACAAATAAATAAATAATAACATCGTTGACATTCAATTTAAGGATCTTAAAAAGAAAATCTAAATCTTGATAATTAAATTTACATAAATATATAATTTTAATTATTTGATTATTTTAGATTTGGCCACTTAAAATGTTAATCAAATGTGGACCCCACCATGTAATACAAATAAATAAATAATAATATCGTTAATATAACTGGTAGGACCCCGAAATTCAAATCAACCTAATTACATTGCAGAGTCAATACTAACAAACTCAGGTGAGTAACCCAACTTGTCTCATAATTAATTAAAATTAAAATAAATCATTGTGATTGTTTGATTAATTTACTAGTTTGAATATTTTGATATGATAATTGTACGATAAATTTATATGTGAATATTTTAATCAAAACAACTATATCAAATATGAAAAATATATATTTACATATCATCCATCATTCCTTGCATTGCATAATGCATGGTCGATCCTATGGGCCCTCCTTGGAAGAAATGTCGATCCTGGTAGAGTATTACTAGATACGGGTTATGCCTAAGCCTACCGAAAGGTGGAAGCCTACCCAACGGGTGGATGCGGGTTGACGACCTCCAACCCAAGCAGATGGACAATCATCTCATCTGATGCATTCATACATCATTTTATATTCATATCATCGTACATGTATTTATGTATTATTTTAATTGTTATGATTATGAACCATGCTGGGTTATATTACTAAGTCTGGCCAGCTTACATTTTTATTGATGAAAAAACCGTACAAAGGAGCTATTAGCAAATGATGTGATGCAAGAACCGGAAGAATCTACTATACCTGAACACGACCCACCCAAAACATGGGCATACTTATCTGAAGATGAAGTGGCGGCATTAGACAATTTTTTATTATATATTTTATTTTGTTAGCATAGTTTGATAATGCATACTAGTATTTATTTTGAGACTTTAAGCAATTATTTAGACTTATTTCTTTGAAATAATGTTAGCATGGAATAAATATCATTATATTATAATGGTATAATAAGTGAATGATTTTAAAGTTCATTTTATTTTAAGGGTCGTCAAGATTTATATATGTTTAGTTAATTGGTGCTAAGTATTATGTATGTGTGATTGAGATTATGGTGGACCTCGTATTGAATATAATTATCATCTCTGATTAAACCGATTAAGGAATTAAATTAGTACACTTTGTGTACGAGTTACGAACTGAAACTTGGGTCTGAGGGTGCACACTCTGTACCCGAATTTTGGGGCGTGACAATTGGGACCTCGAGGGAAGGCATGGAGTCATATGACGAGCTTCATAAAACAAGGTTATCATTACTACCTCATCCCACCTCACAACACCTCAAGGATAGAGCTCTACATTATATCATAGACTAGTTGCAGCATTCATGCCAAGTCGTAGAGCTCTCCTTTTACCTGTCCAAGTGTGGACACTAGATCCCGAATGAAATCTACTCGTGACATTCACGGGTTGCCTTTTGCGAGGGCTTTTTTGTTTGTATGTGTGGAGGGGTTTTATAAATGACTGCAGTCACCACTAGTCAATTACGTAGATCCTACAGTCGGCTAGACTTTGTAAAAACGCTTAAGAGGGAGAATTCAAAAATTATCAATCCTAATATGACTCATTGATCTGTGTCTGAATATTCGAGGTAAGGGACCACGATTACAGATAGGGAATGTGTTACGCATCCACTTTGCATGTGCAACTATACGGTCTCTACTGCACAAGATCCAACTAACTTCTTAGGGTCGGGATTAGTTCGCACATATCAATGATGCAATGGTGTGTATAATGTTATGTTATAACTTAATGTTGTGGACCTGCGTGAAACTAATTAGTTAAAGTTTCTGATGGGTAGGATTCAACTATGTCAGCGAGCCACAGAGCATACGTTTAAACTGACTGGGTCTTGAGTATTATGTATGCAATGTGATGTACATGGAATTGTGATGTTGAGTTATATGCAACGCTTATGACAAAGCGTGAGTAAATCAGCTGGGTTTATGATGGAAAGGATTTGATTATGTCGGCAAACCGCAAAGCATACAATTGAGCCAATTAGGTGCGAGAGGTGGCTTAATGCAATACAAACATGATGAATTCGATGAGCAGTGGGGTTAAGAGAGGAATGAGTGTTGCACAATGCTAATGTTGGATTGGATAAAATTGATTAAAGATTGAATGATTGGATGGACTGTTGTGTCGCAAGGATAGGATTGAGTGGTTAGAATCAAGACCTAAATTGCTCAAAAGGCTAGGGATCTAACTGGGTTAGGTTAGACCAGGGCTAGGCTCTCCTTCTCCTTCCTACTACTCTTTCCTCTCCTCATGGAGGGATGGAAATGAGTGACTAAGGGACTCTCGATGAGTGATGGATGCTTTAATGGCTACTAGATGATTGAAATGAGAAGGGGAGTGGGGCCAAGCTTGATTTTTTGGTAATTCTTGTCAAGTTCAAGGGTGAAAGGGCTTGAAAGGCTTAGATTTGAGATTGGCACATGACAATATCTCAACGGTCAGATTGGGTGGTAAAAGGGTAAATATGGATCCAAGTTAGGGGTATTAGAGTCAATGTAGATTAAGACACACTTGGGGGTTGCCAAAGGGAGAAACCACAAGCGTAGTTTTATCTTATCTAGATAGGAGGAATGCCACGTGGCTGACGACTCCCATGGAGCCGCCAATCACACACGGGACCTCCTGTCTTGGCAGGGGATCTCTCATACTCGTGTAAAGGTTATGCCTTCTAGTATGTCATTTTGTCCTTGAACTCTGGTTGGACTTGGTTCAGGCCTGGTTTTAGGGTTGGGCTCAACTAGGTGGGTTGACTAGGTTGATGGATTGGGTAGGCTAACCAAATGAGTTGACTTAGTGAGTTGACTTGTCGAGTTGACTCAAGGCTCTAGGGTTTAGGGTTTAGGTTAGGGTTTGGATTTGAGATTCAGCCATCTGTCTAACACTGTTCAATTTCTATTAATTTGTTAGCCTGGGGTGGGGTGTCTACACCAAGGACTAAGGGCATAATCCACATGATATTCCAATCTTCCTCTTAACCAAATTTGTAACACTTGGGTGTAGACCTACATTCAACATCAATGCATGATGCTAAGAGTCTTATCATAACACGATGGCATGTTGAGACTTGATTTCATCTCATATATGACATGTGAGACTGATGGGTTTGTTGGACTAATTAGAGCTTGTGTACGTTATGGCCTTGACAAGAATCCTCCCATGCTCGATCAACGATCTAGCTACTTTGAAGACGAAAATCACATATTAGAGCTAATGTCACCCGAGCCATGCGACAAGATATCGTAATTAGGGTTTACTTGTAATCAAGGGTTTTTAGTATAATGTAATTAAAGGTGTTGGATCCCTAGTGTACATAAAGGAATATAGTAGAATACAATTTGATCATAAGACCAATCCTAAAAATCTCCATTTGCAATAACATCAAAATTCTAGAATTTTATTTATATATATATAACGATGGAGATCATATATGCACGCGATGTCCACGATGGAGATGTTTGTGATGCCGATTTATTGATGTTGATCTCCTAAACTAAAGATTCTCTCCATGATTTATCCCAATACTAGATAATCAAGATAACCCAATGTCATAGTATGTGTCAATGAAGACGTGTACCATCCATGTAAGTGGATCACACATGAGGACAATAGACGAGGATGTAGTGGATTTTCACTCCCTCGGACTTTCTTTTTTTCCTCTCACTCACATGTCTCATGGAGTAGAGACATTCAAGGCTAGCTCTTCCTCTCTTCTAGGAATAAGATAATATAAATAAGGAAGGGTTAGGGTTTCAGGAGTGCACCCAGTATGGTGCTCCACCACTCTAAAAACTTCAGTGTAACATATTGTGAAGGAAGCTTGTGAATCCGTTTCATTCATACATATACTCATGATTCAATCCCTCCACTACTACGACATATCCACTAATGATCATATCCCATGCTAATAAGAAGTGAACTATCAGATCTGAGCCATTGAGCTATCAGCAAGTGTAATCAAAGTAGTTTAACAGTTAAAATAAAAACTTCAATAGTTAAAATATTTGAAAATCTGATTAAAACATTTAGTGTACTGGAAATGAAAAACTCACTTTATGAGTCTCTGTTCTATTCAGATCAAAGCCATAAACATGTTTCTAAGTTAGTAGATTCTTTGTTGACCCATGCAAGAATCAACAATTCTTGATGGAAGTACCCAGCTACGTCCATTTTTTATTGCCCCTTGCATGGACTTCATAGGAAGAGCTAAAGCTAATTGGTCAATATCGTAACCCTTACACATCCTCAGGTCTAAGGATCAAACCAACTTTTATGCATCATTAAGCCCCAATCTCATTATCACAGTCCATGTGTGATGGGCTCCCAGACTGTTGACTTAATCTCGATCCACCAATGTGAGTAATCAAAGGTCCGAACCTGAATCCTATGTACATGGCACGCTCACACTCTTGTACAGGGTAAGGGTAGAGCATAAACTGACACCAAGTCGACTCTCGATGGTGGAGATTGTCCATCCTTACCCAAGTCATTCCTCTCATACAAGATGATCGCATATCTTAAAACTGATGTCCACAAGGGTATCCTATACACTTATGATAGTCATGGTCTAATAGGGTACTGAGATTCATGGACCACGACTCTCTCAGGTCAATAACCGTCATATCTGATCTCAAGTTCACAAGGACTACCAAATGAATCACTTCTCAACAAACCCAATGAATGAGAGGAACTCTAAATCTATCTAAAACATATCACATGTCCAATTTAAGACCCACAATCAACGACGGAGATTTTCCCAATTACATCCACATTGTTGGTGGATAATGGCACACATTGTTTTCTAGGGTACTAACTCCAACAAAAAGGTTTATTTCTAAATGTAAATGAAAGTCGCTTAGCATGAATTATTTAAGATGAATATAATGGATATCATACATAGATTTTATAAATTAAATGGAAAGATCATCCAATATCCCTAGTAGTTCTCAATATCTAAACAATCCACATGGAGTCAACAACTTATGCAACCTACATTTCACAGACATCGAAAATGGCACAACTCATTGACTATAAGATTATCAAATACCTCACCAATTATATGGCTGTCTGACCCCATTGTCTCTCATGGACAATCTTATAATGCGAACCTCAACTGTACATATAACACCCAAATGCTAATGAAAATATCAAGATGCTCTTATCACAATCCCCTGATCAACAAAAGACATTTTATTACAAATAAATATAAAATTCAAATAAGCCACACCACAAAAAAGGATGGGGATGAAATCACAAATCTTGTGACCTCCCTGGGACCCACCATGATGTTTAGATGCTATATATCTAATGTGTTCATGCTATGATTCTTGCATGAATGAAGGGAAAACACAAATACCCAGTATGATCCAAAATTATGTGACCCTATAAGAAGGTTCAATAGTAGACCTTTAATCCTCAATGTTTCTTGTTTCTTGTGTGGCCCACTTAAGTTTTACATCTCCCTCATGTTTATGTTATAAAATAAGCTTGGAAAGTGGATTAATTAATAGATTGGATGTAACACAAACACTACGGTGGACCTCACAAAGCTCACGGTATCAAGCAAACTGCATCCATAAATGATCTGATGAACCCATCCCCTAAAAATGCTACAGATTGGAGTGGTTTTTTATTAACCTATTGGTAGAAAGTCAATTCGCGATGGAGTTTTGTATAAATGGTCATTTTTATTCCATCATTCCTTCATCCATGTTGGGTCTACGAGCAATCACCATATCCGTCCATCCGAATCGGGCCCACATAAAAACTCGTGGCAATGACCATATTCATCCATTCGTATAGGGCCTGACAAGTCAGACCCATGGTCCCGATACGTGCAAATTTCCTACGGCTGTGGTTGCATGGAGCTGCTCAACAATGGAAGCGGATTGCCTACTGAGTAACTCAGTACGCTTAAGCGTACTGCGTAAACTCTGTGAGGTTCATCATGATTTATGTATTTTATCCACTGTTCATCCATTTTAACTTGGAAAATTTTAGAGTTTGAACCAAAAACTGAAGCATATACAATGATCAAATGGACCACACTACAGGAAAAAGTATGAATTGAACATCCACCGTTGAAAATTTTCTTGGGGGCCACATACGTTTTGGATCAAGCTTATTTTATTTTATTTTTCTCTTTATCCATGTCTGTATAATCTTATGAACAAGTTGGATGACAAATAAACATCACTGTGGGGCCTAGCAAGGTTTTAACAGTGGAAATCATTATTCCGGATGGTTTCCTTTGGTATGATCCGTCTTGATCTTTGGATATGCTTCAATCATGGGTTCAACCCCTTAAATTGTATGAAAAAACGGATGGACGGCGTGGATAGACTACATACATTCATGGTGGGCCCACGACATACATTCATGGTGGGCCCAACTGAGTTTACTCAGTACGATAAGAGCATACTGAGTAACTCAGCAGGCAATCCGATTTCCTCTACAAAAAGCTATGTGGGTGCGTTTCCAATATGCTCCTTTCATCATCTGAAACGGATCAGATTAAGACAAGTAAGCCATTCGGATGGGAAATGGTGAGGACAGACAAGCCAACCATTGAAACTTACCTGAGCCTGCCATCCAACTCGTTCATTATGTGGGCCCCACACAACTCTAAACCAACTATCAGTTGGGTGTCAACACGAATGGACCATGCCAACAAAACCATCCAAGATCGAAAGATCCAAGTGACTAATCTTGGGATATGGACCGTTGATTAGGGTCCAAAATCAAAACATTATAGTTTTCATGATAGGTTTCAGGTCACTGTCAATCAATACAACAGATCAATCATCCATCCTGTTCACAGAAAAATGGACCCCACTTATCCTATTTTAATACACGTCTACTGCAGACAACACGTGTCACGTACTAGAAGATTACCTTCGGTCATGCAAACGGAGTGCTTCCGTCATCTTTTAATTTCTCTAACACCGACCGTTTTGACATGATCAGGTCAATCTGCTGCGTTCCAACGCCTTTTATTCTAGAATTTATGATCGGGTCGCCGACTCTTCTGATAGTTTGCTCCATCTTCTGATATTGGGTGTTACCCTTACTGTGGGGCCCACCTTGATGATAGGTTGTGTATCTATGCCGTCCATCAGTTTTTTCAGATCACTTTAAGATATGGTCCTAAAAATTAAGCAGATCCAAATTTCAGGTGGACTACACCATAGGAAACATTGGTCATTGAACATTCACCGTTAAAAACTTTATAGGACCCATTGTAAGCAGATACGTAATGTTTATTTTCCATCCAACCCGTTGATAAGGACAATAAGACCTGTATGAAGGTAAAATACAAATATCATCTTGATCCAAAACTTTGTGGCCGACACAAACATTTTAATTATCATTCACCAGTTTTTTCTAGTGGTGTGGTCCACCAGAGATTTGGATCTACTTAGATTTACATATAACACCCTAAGATGATCTTAAAAAATTGAGACGAATCCACTGTTCAAGTGGACCACTCCAAAGAAAATAATTTTGACAATGATGTTCACTGTTAAAAACTTTCTAAAGCTACTATGATATGTAATTGCAATTTAACCCGTTTATAAGGTCACACAAGCCTAGATGAAAGAAAAAAATTTATATCAGCTTCATTCGGAGCTTTTGTGGCTTCAAGAAGTTTTCAACGGCAGACATTTAATCTCCAATGCTTTTAGTTGTGTAGTCCATTGCAGCTTTGAATCTACCTCTATTTTGAGTCAATTACCTAAAATGATACCGTATGGATATAATATATACATTATGATGGGGCCCAAGAAACTTCATCACGTCAACACACCATCCAGTTCGGTGGTGTGCGGCACACCACGCAATTCACCTCCATCCCCTTGCATAGTTAGATGGGGTAATCTTGTAATTTTCGTAATCCAAGAGTAGCTCGTGCAAGTTTGATTGGGGCGAGTCTCGTTTAGTTGGAGCAGCTCCTTCTGACCGCACGCGCTTTATTTGGGAGTTTCCACTTACGACCACCCACCTTGACTGTCGACAGCTGGTGGGCCCACAAATAATTCACTTCACATCAGCCGTCCGCTGGAATCTTCCAGGAATGGCTGGATCTCTCACATGTTTAAAAATACCCTTGGAATTTTGTAACATGGTAGAAGGGGGCTGCTTAATTGCACAATATACGCAGGTATTCATTTGTAATAAGTGGGCCCATGGTTCTGCAATCCAGACCATCAGTATCTTGATTTCCACCGTGGATGGACTACTCCAGAAAAAAAAAAAATACTTGATATGACAACTCAAGATTTCAGATCTGTTCCATAGAGATAAATGGTTAAGAAGGGAAATAAACAACTGTCCAGATTCTACCTCCAAATCAATAAATTTTTTGAATCACGGTCCATCCATGATTGGAAACAACATATCAATGGTCTAGATTTGTCACGATTTAAAACTGGCATACACAATGCACAGATGCGAGTCATCCTACTGTAGAATCGATGAGCCGTAATCTGACTGTGGGACCCAGCGGATGAGTGGTACCGGTCTTAGAAGTGGGGCACACAAAACAAGGGATCATAATGTTTCCCTTCTGGGGCTTCATTCACCAAAGCTAGGTCCACGTGCGATTGGACGGTGGATAATGGTCGGTCGGGATTCTGGGATTTTCGCACGTGGCACCTAACATACGTCCTAAGAAGGCCTGGCCTGAACATATGGAACACGTACCTGATGAAAAAAAACAAAACACTGCCGCCAGACCATCTTGAAATGGTCCGTCTGTATGTTACCGTTTTAGGAAGTACGGACAGCGGATTAGCTGTTACCCGGGTAACATCGAAGTCGGTGTTATCCTTATCATATGGGGCCCATATTGATGATTTTTTTCGTATCCACGCCGTCCATCTGTTTTTCCAGTTCATTTAAGGACTTTATCCCAAAAATTAAGTAAATCCAAACCTTGGTAAACTATAACACTAGAAAATCTGTGAATGACCATTAAAAATTTTTTTAGGCCACAAAAGTTTTGGATCAGGCTAATATTTTTATTTTATTTTCATCCATTTCTGATTGATCTTATTAACTGTTTGGATGGAAAATAAACATTAGGTATCTTCTTACAGTGGGCCGTGGGTAGTTTTTAATGGTATGCGTCCAATCATCACTGTTTCTTGTGCCGTGGTCTACCTGATATTTTTATATTTTTGGTATGTCATATTAAAATGGCCTGGAAAAACAGATGGGCAAAGTGGATACCCAACATATCATAGGGTATGCCCTACCAACACTCAGATCCACAGCTCAACTGGCAGACTAAGGGAGATACCTCGTTCCAACACTTGAGGTCTTGGTATCGACCCCTAGTGGGGTGGCTGTGGCTAACATGGAGTGTGCGTACTGACATGGGTGTGTATTAAGAAGCTAACCCAAAAAAAAAAACGTATGCCCTACCATGGCATTGTGTTGAAAGATTAACTCTTTTTATAAGTTACTTTTGATCGCTTTTCAACTTTCAAGAGTAATTTATTTATGTTATTTTCATAACGTGGGCCCTTTCAAGTGAATCCTGTCCCAGGTAATCGAACCATCCAGGTGAGTCACACGACCAGGGATGTTAAAATCTTCTATATCATCTGTTGGGTTCCTTGTGTTTGGTGTGTATCATCCAATCCATCCAAAAGACACACCCCCGGGTTTCATGTGCAACCCAAAAATCAGATTATTTCAAGGCCATGGTTAGCCACACCACATGATTTTATATATTTTGGGTGTGATTTTACTTGTGGCCTACCTTTGTATGGGCCCACCGTGGTGTGTATATGCAATCCAACCGTCCAGCAGGGTTGCGGCTCTACAGTTAAATTGTAATGGGGCAATCCTACCATCAGGTAGGCCATACCATTGAAAACAATGGACAACCACCGGAAAACTTCCAAATTCATATTTCATACATTTTTTGTGGTGAATGAATATAAAAGATAAGTAGAGTTGGGCATTGAGTTGAGTTGAACCAAGTTAGGGTTGGCCTGATTTGATCTAGTTTTGAAATATGCTGAATCAAATTTAACTCGACTTGGTACCGAGTACAGCATGCCTAACTCAATTCGAGTTCAGATATTGCCTAGACTAACCTGAACCGAGTCCGGTACAGTCACAAGTACTGATTCAAGCCAGGTGCATTAATTATCCACGGGCTGAAATAATAACTCAAAACCTAGGTGCACTTGCCAGAATTGCAGTCACTCTATTAGCTACATAACATCTCGGATCTGAAACGTTAGATCCGACACACACACACACACACTCAAGTCAAGTTTTGGATCGAGTTGAATTAATATCGAGTTGAATTTCGGGTTGAGTCGAGTTACCAGGTGATCCGAACTCGACTCGGTTTGAGTTCGGATTAAATGAGGTCTACTTAATTCAGATCAACTCACCCACTCACATTGGATTGAATTGGGTCTGATCCATTTGGAGGAGTTGAGTTTGCTGAGTCGAGTCAACTGGTGCCCACCTATATGGACAGGTAGATACTCTACAAACATCACAATGGGCCCCACATGCAGATAGCTGCCCGCTTTCGATATTTGATGGATCTCATCTCTTCATGTGCAGATGGGTTCGGGGTCCACTTTCATGAGCCACGGGTGGGCCATCACTATATTGTACCACTCCAAAGAATACCCTGGTCTAGTCAAAGATGACCATCCTGGTCCACCATATATATTTTTGTCGTGAAAGAAAATCATTCCGGCCTACAGGACCATCCGATTGGTGTGCTTCCCGCAATAGATGAGCCGCCATGATCCAGTGACCAACTTTGATTATGAGTAGGCCACTGGATCATTAAATCAGACCGTTCACCCATGAATGGTGGGCCCCTTATGTTTTTTATGCCCATTTTGGATCGCAAATTTAGTTTTTCTTTCCATCCTGGTGGCAACTCACCTTATGAACGGGTTGGATGGAATATTCACACCACAAAGTTTCAATGGTGGGAACAGCGAAAATGGAAGCCCACAGTTTCAATGGATGGCACTCACCTAACATGAGCTGACACAAAGGATGGACGGAGTGGATGTCACACACACATCACGATGGCCCCACAGTGCCTTGTGTTGCACGGCCTCCCTACATTCACGTGGCTTTGTCAACCAGTGCTTAGCCTATTTTACCACCGAGTATGGACCACCAATGCATTTATATTCTCAACCCTCCAATTGCTGGGATGAGGAGGCTTTCGTGGAACCGCCATCAATGGTGGGGCCCATCAGTTGGACAGTCCGGATCGCTAGTGGGACCACTAGAGCCTCAGGATAGCGTGAAATGACTAGTGAGTACCGTGAACTCTGGAGGATGGGAGGTGCCGTACCACAATGCCAGTGCTGCGCACGTGGCACTGGCACGCGTGGATGAAATGGACCCGTTCATTTAATAGATCCAACGGCAAATGGACCGTAGTCAGCCTGTCTTGATTTCCTTTGGTGTGGGCCTTTTAACTCACAGGTTAGCCAGATTTTGTGGCTGTGAGCCTAAGTAGGATTGGACATCTAATAATGGGGGTGGATTTTATCCACACCGTCCCTCCACCTTTTCTGTTCATTTTAGGGTACGAAAAAAAAAAATGATCGATGCAATTCCCAAGCTCAAGTAGACCACACAATAGACAACATTGGGGATTGAACACCCACCATTGAAACCTTTCAAAGATTTAACATGATGTTTTCTTTATCATCTATCTCAATCTGTTAGCTTCATCCAAAACTTATATGGCTACTACGAAATTTTCAACAGTGGCCGTTAAATTCCCATTGTTTTTTTTTTTTTCTTGTTTTTTTTTGTGTGGTCCATTAATAGATCTTTAGATATGCATTATCTTTAGGGCGTGATTGGGTGGTGGGATTAGAAGGGATTAGGTGGGATAGGATTCAAAAAGCATAATTATTACCCATGACAGGGATTGTCCGGTTGCCGTGGGATAAGATTAATTCCATACGGGTGGTACATTGAATGGATATACTCACCATCATTTGAAATTACTGGGAATAATTATATCTAGATCGTTCATTTATTTTGTAACCTCATTTTATGGCATGAGCTTAAAAAAGAGATAGATCCAAAACTTATGTGGCCCCAAAGAAGTTTTCAACGGTAAGTATTCAATCCCTGTTGCTTTCTATGGTGGGGTCCACTTGAGCTTTAGATTTACCTGATTTTTTGGCCCATACTCTAAAATAATCTTGAAAAATGGGTGGACGGTGTGGATATAGCCCACACATCATGGTGGGACCTACACAACTTGCTAACATTGAGTGAAATTAGCACGGACCAATGCAATTTCATCTAATCTAATTCCCACCTAATGCAATTCCATTCTTCCCAAACATGGAGTGGAATGGCACCGGACCAGATGAATCCCATCCCACCTAATCCCTTCCAATCCCACTGCCCAAACACGCCCTTAATGTCATGCATTGAAATGAGCTGGAAAAGTAGATAAATGGTGTAGATAAAACACACACATCACTGTAGGCCCACAAAGCTTGGGCCATTTCGTGACATGGGGATATTTATGTTGCGAGTGTTACAGGCAATCAGCTTTCGAAATTTCCACGGAAATTCGTTCTGACCATTAAATGCTTAATACCAAGTGAGGTAAAAAAATAGATTGAATAGTGATTAACATAGGCCACACCAAAGGAAATGATTAGGAAAGACATCCATTGTTAATTTTTTATTAGACTTACCATGATGATTATGTGCAATCCACTTCAACCATTTAGATACTACAAAAATATTTAAATTAGGGCTAAAAAATAAAGACAATCCGTAATATAGGTGGGCCGGACTAATGGAAACAGTTTGGAGGGTAGCTGTTGTACTGTACACTGTTTTCAATAGCACGGTCTACTTGAATAACAGATAATGATGAGGTTTGAACCTTGCACTTAAAAATAAATCACGCAACTGATGATGGTAAATATATAATTTAATAGTATTTTATAGTAAAATTAATATTTTAGAAGAGGTTTTCTGTTAATTCATTTAATGAATGGGATTGTTAATGAGCACCCAAAGCTAAAAGTCAACAAGGGCTCACACCCGTGAATAAAAAAAGAGTCAATTGGATGGCTAGGATAATTCAATTAAGGTAAAGTGTTGTTTTTTGTCCAATCAATGGAATAAGCTATGAAATGGATGGTTCGGATTATCATACGCCTTCACACATGAATGATATTGCCGTATAGAGGGCATGGTAGTTCCGTGCACCGTGAGACATTGAATCTCGGCCATATTTCTACGTGGAACTGTGGTTTTTATGGATTTAGTTGTCTCCACGTGGACAAGGCCTTCACCTCGACGTTTCTGTGGGGGAAAATGGGCCATACGTGTAGGGAACAAAAACATGTGGACCCCTTCTCCCATTGCTCTCACCTGAGCGAAACTCCTTACGACTTTCCAAAACTTGGGAATGTTATGTCCTCATGTTTTAGAGTCCTAATCCATAGTTATATTTTGTTTTAAAATAGTATTAAAATTTGAAATTTTCAAATTTTCGGTAATTTCCCTCCATTTTTGAAAAGTTGTAGTACTTTTGAGTTGTGGGTTTTGTCCCACATCGGATTTGACATAGTAAACTATCTTGTATATAAGATAGTCTTTTTGCCTAAGACTTGAGCCCCTTTTAGGGGGCATGTGAATTTGGTCCTGTGGGGGGGCTATGCCAATAGCTCTAATCTATGCCATTGATCATACACGCGCGCGTGCTGCGAGCCGAGTCCGGGTGCACGTGCGTGTGCGCGACGGGACGGGACGGGCTGAGTGTGGGTACGGGTGCGGGTGCGGGTGCAGTGTGTATACTCGCGTGGGTGTGTGTATGGGTACTTGCAGGACTGTATGTGCGAGAGTGTACTCGCATTTGCGCTTTTTCATTTTAAACCAGAGAGATGCGTCCCTTTCGGTTGGTCGCCCCTGTTGGGTTTAAACCCAATGGACCTAACCTTTTATAAAGGGTGCTTATGCACCACTTCGGAGTCTATATAAAGACTATCGATTCCAGTTTTATATATACGAAATTATTATCTTTCTTATAAAACTCTCTCTGATACAATTTTAAGAAAATTTTACTGAGTTCATTGCTGAGTCAACTCAGTACTTTCGGATTAAACTGCAAGTGGTTCGAGCCCGTGTACAGTGAGTGCACCGCTGGGACCGGGTCATAGTCATTGTATCCTGGAGGTCGATTGCTCTGGAAACCTGTTGCACTAAGGGGAGCAAATTCGATTTCAAACCGAGTGACTCAGTCACGCCTCGACTCAATTCAATAAGTTCTTCTTTCTCAAAATTTATTTTCCTTTTTTGGTTCTCGATTTTTAATAGTCTATTTAGTTCAACCAAATATTCCAACAATCTTGAAATCGAAATTGTTGAATTACATAGACTATGGCTACAGTAACAGTAAATGCTTCTACTGAATTAGCCAAAATCGAACCGTTCACTGGACAATCATTTAAACGATGGAAACAGAAACTGATGTTTGCTCTGATTACCCTGAAAGTTTCATACATTTTATCTGAATCATTTACTATAGATCCAGCAAATCAAACTGAAGTAACAGATGAAAATAATTGTAAAAATTATATTCTAAACTCTTTATCCAACGAACTATATGACGTGTGTGTATGCTTCTTATGTGTCTGCTAAAGACATATGGACTGCTTTGGAAAAGAAATACATATTAGAAGATGCAGGCGCTAAGAAACATGCAATTGCTAATTTTCTTCATTATAAAATGACAGACGATATACCTGTCACAAATCAGATTCATGATTTTCAAAATCTAGTTCACGAACTATCGACAGAAGGAATTAAGTTGGATGAAGTGTTTCTGTCAGGAGCACTAATAGAAAAGTTACCGCCCTCCTGGAAAGAATATAAGAATAGAATGAAACATAAAAAGAACGGTGTTTCTTTAAAAACCACTATCGTACACATACGAATAGAGGAGACCAATAGAATCAGGGACCAAAAAGAAAATAAAAATGAGATAGATTCAAAGGCGAATCTTGTGGAATCAAGTCGGGCAAATAATAAGAAAAATGGCAACTGTCATAACTGTGGCAAGCCTGGACATTATGCAAATGAATGCAGGCTCAAAAAGAAGAATGCAAACAATCAATTTAAGAAAAAGAGAAACTACTACAACTGTGGAAAGCCTGGGCATCATGTCAAAACCTGCAAGCTTAAGAAAAACAAAGATAAGCCGTAGGCTAATCTTACAGAAACAGGCAATGAGTCTGACATGATAGTAGCTGTGGTGTCAGAAGTCTTCCTTGTAAACAACTTGGAGTGGATGCTAGACACTGGTGCAACTAGACACGTGTGCAAGGATCGTAGCATGTTTACCTCCTACCAAGTATCAGGAGATGATGAACAGGTGTTCATGGGTAATGCTAGAACGTCTCCAGTTGTAGAGAAGGGAAAGTACTTCTGAAACTCACTTCTGGAAAGACTCTAATGTTAAATGATATCTTACATGTGCCTGACATTAGAAGAAACTTGGTCTCTGGTTCACTCCTCAATAAGGCTGGTGTTAAGTTAGTATTTGATTCAGATAAGCTTGTAATGACTAAGAATGGAACTTTTGTTGGTAAGGGGTACTGTAGCGATGATTTATTCATTATAAATGTATTCAATGATAATAATAAGAAGACATTCAGTTCTGTTTATATCGTTGAACCTTTTTATCTATGGCATAGTAGATTAGGTCATGTGAATATAACATCTTTGAAGAAAATGAAAAGATTAGGTTTATTACCTAATATATCTAATGAAGAATTTGACAAATGTGAAACATGTGTCGAATCAAAATTCATTAGAAAACCCTTTAAACAAATAGAAAGATCATCTGTTCTATTAGAGTTAATACATAGTGACTTAGGTGATTTTAGAAATCACATGTCTAGAGGTGGAAAAAGATATTATATAACTTTTATAGATGATTACTCTAGGTTCACTAGAGTCTATCTATTAAGGAACAAAGATGAAGCTTTAGATGCTTTTTCTAAATATAAAATTGAAGTTGAAAATCAGTTAAATATAAAAATTAAAAGACATAGAACAGATAGAGGATGTGAATATGAATCTTTTCAATTTAGAGAATTATGTGAAAAGAATGGAATAGTTCACGAAACTATAGCTCCTTATACACCAGAACAGAATGGAATAGCAGAACGTAAGAATAGAACTCTAAAAGAGATGATGAATGCTATGTTAAATAGTTCAGGCTTACCCTCAAATATGTGGGGAGAAGCAATTCTATCTTCTTGTTATATTCTAAATAGGATTCCTTCTAAATCTTCTAAACAAACACCATATAAACTATAAAAGAATCATGCTCCTAGTTACAAATATATTAAAGTGTAGGGGTGTTTTGCTAAAGTAGGATTACCTGAAACTAAAAAAAGAAAGTTAGGTCCTAAAACGACCGACTGTGTATTTATAGGTTACGCACAAAATAGTGCTGCCTATAGGTTTCTAGTTTTAAAAACTAAGGATAATATTCTAGATCCTAATACAATTATAGAAGCTAGGGATGCAGAGTTCTTTGAGAACATATTCCCCATGAAATCTAAATCTATAGGAATAGAGGAAGTCAATGAATCAGATATTGCATCTACTAGTAAAAATGCATACGAGAAAGTAGTAGAAGAGATACAACCAAGAAAAAGCACTAGGGTTAGAAGAGAAACTAACCTAAGAGATGATTTTTTCACTCTCTTAGTAGAAGATGATCCTACAACCTATATAGAAGCAATTAACTCTCTAGATACAACTTTTTGGAAGGAAGCAATAAATGATGAGTTAGAATCTATTATATCTAATAATACTTGAGAAATTGTAGACCTACCACCTGGAAATAAACCAATAGGTTGTAAATGGGTGTTTAGAAAGAAACTAAAACCAGATGAGACTATTGATAAGTTTAAGGCTAGGTTGGTAGCGAAAGGCTTTAAACAAAAAGAAGGAATATATTACTTTGATACATACTCTCCTGTAACTAGAATTACAACCATTAGGGTTTTAATAGTGATAGCCTCCATATATAAACTGGTGGTACACCAGATGGACGTTAAGACAACTTTCCTAAATGGAGACTTAGAAGAAGAAATATATATGGAACAACCTGAGGGTTATAAGATATCAGGAAAAAAAATAAAGTATGTAAACTAATTAAATCATTATATGGTTTAAAACAGGCTCCTAAACAATGGCATGAAAAATTTGATGGTGTTTTAAAATTAAATGGTTATCATATAAATGATGTAGATAGATGTGTATATAGTAAAATTTCTAGAAATGATTATGTTATTATATGCCTTTATGTTGATGACATGCTTATTTTTGGAACTAATATTAAATTAGTTAATACAACTAAGAAATTCTTGTCATCTAAGTTTGACATGAAAGACTTAGGAGAGGCTAGTGTAATCTTGGGTATTGAAGTAACCGGGAAAAATGATATTATTATATTATCTTAATCTCATTACATTGAGAAGATATTGAGAAAGTTTAACTATGTTGACTGTTTACTTGTCAGTACTCCTTATGATTATAGTGTGACTCTCATGAAGAATACAGAAAATAGTGTGTCTCAATTGGAGTATTTCAAAATAATTGGTAGCCTTATGTATTTAACAAACTACACTAGACCAAACATTGCTTTTGCAGTAGGTAGGCTAAGTAGATATACACATAACCCTGGAAAAGAGCATTGGAATGCTTTGTCTAGGATTTTGAGATACCTAAAAGGCAGTATAGCCTATGGTTTACATTATAATGATTTTCTTGTTGTATTAGAAGGATACAGTGAAGCTAACTGGATTAGTGATTTAGATGAGACAAAATCCATGAGTGGATATGTCTTCACTTTAGGTGGAGGAGCAGTCTCTTGAAAGTCTACCAAGTAGACATGTATCGCTCGGTCTACTATGGAATTCGAGTTTATTGCCTTAGAAAAGGTTGGAACAGAAGCCGAGTGGCTTAGAAATCTCTTAGCTGATATACCATTGTGGCCAAAGCCTGTATCGGCTGTATATATTCATTGTGACTGTCAAGCAGCTATAGCAAAAGCAAATAGTAAAATATATAATGGAAAAAGCAAGCATATTAGACTCAGACACAACATAGTGAAACATATGTTGCGTGATGGAGTCATATCTATTGACTTTGTGAGGTCAGAAAAGAACTAACAGATCCTCTGACTAAAGGACTATCTAAAATGTTAGTCAATGATACATCGAAGGGAATGGGGCTGAGCTTAATATATGAGCTGCTAGTGTCGGCAACCCAACCTATACAAGTGGAGATCCCATGACATAGGTTTAATGGGTAAACAACAAGACACAAGGTAGACGATTGCACTGAGTTGTATGAGCCTCTTCTATGGTGTACAGTGCGAGCAGCAATGCAGAAGGATGAGTTGTTAGAACTCTTAATGAATCCATAGCTATATATTTGGTGGTGTATACAGTTGCTGCATACACTTAATAGAATTCACCTATATGAGTGTGGAGGTGGAGGCCGCTTCTTATGAGAATCTAGGCGAATTCTCTAGAGCACTCATGAAATCTAGGTAATGGTGTATGGCCGAAATGCATCGAACCGCAGAATCACTTGCAGAGGAAGAGTTGTGTGAGTGGCATGTACTTGCGATCTACATTAAAAGGATTTAGGTTCAAGACTATGGTGTCACCTGATTCCTGTAGACCTGTCTTGCTTACTCTAATGTCGGTTTAAGTCTATGGTGACACCGACACCATTGCACAACTATTACGCTTTAATCCGAAAGGATTTTATTTTAAAACATGTGGGGGATTGTTATATTTTATTTTAAAATAGTATTAAAATTTGAAAATTTCAAATTTTCGGTAATTTCCCTCCATTTTTGAAAAGTTGTAGTACTTTTGAGTTGTGAATTTTATCCCACATCGGATTTGACATAGTAAACTATCTTGTATATAAGATAGTCTTTTTGCCTAGGGCTTGAGCCCCTTTCAGGGGGCATGTGAATTTGGTCCTATGGGGGGGCTATGCCAATAGCTCTAATTTATGCCATTGACCACACACGCGCCCGCGCGCCGAGCCGAGCCGAGCCGAGCCGTGCCGTGCTGAGCCGAGCCGTGCCGTGCCAAGCCGAGCCGAGCCGAGTCCGTGTTCGTGTCCGTGTCCATGTGCTTGTGCACGTGCGCGTGCCCGACGCGACGCGACGGGACGAGCTGGGCGTGGGCGCGGGTGCGGGTGTGGGTGCGGTGTGTATACTCGCGTGGGTGTGTGCATGGGTACTCGTAGGACTGTATGTGTGGGAGTGTACTCGCATTTGCGCTTTTTCGTTTTAAACCAGAGAGATGCGTCCCTTCCGGTTGGTTGCCCCTATTGGGTTTAAACTCAACGGACCTAACCTTTTATAAAGGGTGCTTATGCACCACTTCAGAGTCTATATAAAGACTACCGATTCCAGTTTTATATATACGAAATTATTATCTCTCTTATAAAACTCTCTCTGATACAATTTTAAGAATTTTACTGAGTTCATCGCTGAGTCAACTCAGCACTTTCGGATTAAACTGCAAGTGGTTCGAGCCCGTGTACAGTGAGTGTACCGCTGGGACCGGGTCATAGTCGTTGTATCCTGGAGGTCGATTACTCTGGAAACCTGTTGCACTTGGGACGCTGTCCAAGGGGAGTAAATTCGATTTCAAGCCGAGTGACTCAGTCACGCCTCGACTCAATTCAATAAGTTCTTCTTTCTCAAAATTTATTTTCCTTTTTTGGTTCTCGATTTTTAATAGTCTATTTAATTCAACCAAATATTCCAACACTAAGTAGTGGCCACCACATGAACTACCAGTTTAGACTACTGGCTATCACTTTCACAACTATCCTTTTGTTCTTACTTGTGAGGCCCACCTTATCAAGGGGCTGGCTAGACACCTAACGAATGACGGTTGAGATTTCTAAGAAAAAAAATATTTCTATCTCTTCTCATTAAATAAGTGAGGGTATTCTTTGCAAAATGGTTGCCAAATTCATACGAGACAATTCCTCTTGGTTCAATATGTATTAGAATTTTCGAGGAATTAGTGACAATGTGAGGTTGGCAAATAAGGATCTCTCTCTCTCTCTCACATCCATGTCACATAGTCATACACTCACCCACAACACATGGGCACTCAATAACATGATCTTAGGATTGAAACAAAGACGGTCTATCACCGAGCCAAAGGGCTAGACCCAAATAAATATATATTTTTTTAACCAAATGAAATGTATTGACACATGGAAGAGCATGAGGGGATAATGAGAAAGATTACTATCTTTTTCGGATGATTAAAACCTTAAATCTACGAGGATGTTTTCGTGAATCTACAAAAAAAAATTGAAATTTTATTAATAAACAATTATCTAATGTATATGTGTCTCAATTAGATTATTAATAAGAAAAAAATAAACCAAAATTCATAATTACTAAAAATAACAAAATTCTAACTTTAATAAAAGTTCTAATTCTAGTAAAACTCTTATAAAACTTAATTTCTAAAAATAAAAATTCAAAATAAACTTTCGTTAGAAGAGTCTTAGTATGATTACAAGTTATTTCTTAAAGAAAATAGAGAAGAAAATCTAAAACTCTTAAATTAAGAAAATACTATAAAAATTGGAATTACTAAAAATAATAAATATTATGAGTAAAATTGAATTGATTCGATAATGCTTGAGGTATAACGAGGTTGTTCTCAAAGGAAGCTCCCTAAGAAGGGTCGAGGTAATAACCTGACCTCCAAGACCAGCTCGAGTGGAATCCACGAATCCCGACTTCGATTGCCAAACTTAACCTCGTGTGATAGCCTCGACAACCGACCTCGGCCTTGACCACTAACCTCAACCTTAGCCTTGGGTGCCGACTTCGGCCACGGGTGCTAACCTTGGCCTCGGTACCGACCTCGACCTCGACCTCAGCCTTGGGTGCTAAGCTCGACCTTAGCCTCGAGTGCCGATCTCAGCCTTAGAATAATGGCATCCAGAGATAATCTCGTGCCGTATATAAGCGAGACTGTCTAGCGAGATCTCAGCCGAAGATCATAAATTGAGGCGTAATTCGAGAAAAATCTGAGAGAAGATTCACACTACAATACGGATCCCTATAGTGTATCCGAAAAATCCACCCGAATATGTAAACGACCCAAAAGACTTATAAATACACCCTCTAAAATGGAAGAAAGGTATGCACAACTGCCCTGATTCGACTATGCACACTGTGAGCCTGCCCTGACTTAGACATTGGAGGGTCCCCGGCCACAATTGACACCCCCAACGCTCATTGTCCATTGATTTGCAAGTACCCAGCGGGCTCCCAGGGGGCGGAACAAGATCACCCAGATTCTAGCATAAACAATAAATTTTTATAAAATTTCATTTTTTAAGTAAAAGCATGTGTTTTCTTACGAAATGGATAGACACAACCCACCTTGTAAGTTGATTCACCTCGAATGCCCAATTATAATTAAGATTGATAGGTTGTGCATCTTGTAATAATACCTGAAGCAAAAGTTATGACCAATTTACGGTTCATTTTTTGTTCTAACCATGCTAGAAATGTATTTGTGCTACGCCCTACATAAGATCCATTTGCTTAGGAAAAATCGTACTCGAGTTACTCAAGGAACTCAACTCATGATACTTAAACAATTTCTGACACAGATGCTTATCAATACTTCACTTGTACAACATTAGGCTTTTGAGCTGACACAACATATATACTCATGCTCTCCTTAACTTGACTTATATGGATCAGTTCTTCCACTTGTGCCTGCAAGATCTCTCACTCTTTCTGATAATATGGGCAATTAGGTAGAGTTACCCCTGAGACAAGATCAATGTGGTTTGTATATCTCATATGGGAGGTAATTCTTCAGGGAGTTCATCGGGCACAATTGACTTGAACTCCTATAACACTGGTTTCAAATCCTTTAGGATGTTCATAGGCTCCACATCTTTGTCATTTTCAAGTAATGCATGTACATCTCCCATTTGCTCAGATTGTTTGACGAAATCCTGTTCAGTTACAAGAAATTCTCTAGAGCACCGTTCATGAGCTTGTTGCTCATACCTTTGTTAGATGCCACCATCCTGAGGAAAAGTATCGCTCTGATATCAACTGACGTAAGGAAGAGCATGAATGAATAATGAGAACGATTACCGTTTTTCTTAAGTGATTAAAACATTGAATCCATAAAGGTATTTTCTTGAATCCGTAAAAAAAAAAAAATCAAAATTTTATTTATCAATAATTGTCTAATATATATGTGTCACAATTACACCATTGATAAAGAAAAAATAAACCAAAATTCGTAATTATAAAAAATAGCAAAATTCTAATTTTAGTAAAAGTCCCAATTATAGTAAAATTCTCCTAAAGCCTAATTTGTAAAAATAAAAATTTAAAATAAACTTTTGCTAGAAGTGTCTTAGTATGATTAGGAGTTATTTGTAAAAAAAAGAATTCTAAAAATAAGACAATACTATAAAAATCAAAATTATTAAAAATAGTATTTTTTTCTAAAATTTTATTTTTGAGTTAAAAGCACACTTTTTCTTACAAAACAGACTGACACAATGAACATTGTGAGTCGGTTCACCTTAGATGCCTAGTTATAGTAAATATTGATAGATTGTGCATCCCATAGATATGCCCGGATCAAAAGTTACGGCCAATTTACAATTCACCTTCAGTTAATCCAACTATGCTAGGAATATATCTGCGCCACACCCTACATCATGTATCATCCAATATTCAATATAATTCTGCAAGATCCATTCTTGTTAAGCAATGAATTTGAGCCAATTAGAAAAATAATACGATCTACCATTAAATTCCATAAGCGATAAGGATTTGAATATTCACCTCAAGCCCACTCATCAACTTCCCAACATGCATATGCAATTTTTTTAGGCGTGTAGGATACAATTCCTCTTCTATTTATAATTTTAGTGCAAGTGATGCACTGAGATACTTAAATAGTCTAATAGATTGATTTAGATTGTTCATTAGGTCCAATACACACTTATGGGCCACCATGCAAATATCACACCAACTTAATTATTTTAACAATTTAATTAATGGCCTCTAATATGAAAGTCAGGATCATTTTTATAAAATTTATGTCTAAACAACAATTCTATCTATCTATTTGATATTTTCTACTGTGCATTGCATATAATTCCATCCCATCTGTCAGTTGAAAAGGATGGCAACACTAAATAAGGAGGAATCTAGTATGGATTTGGTTGTCCAATTAGTCTTTTTTCTATATGGTAGCCTTTGCAATGTATGAAATGTTTAGACTGATCTATAATTTATAGTGCATCAATAATATTTGAGTATTTTTTTATTATATATTTTTCTTTCTTAATACTTTTTTTAATTATTAATTTAGTATTGTGCATACATAAAATGAATATAATTAAAATAGCTTTAGCTAGGAAGCTTCTTTAATAGGCTGGGCTAGCCTATTGCGCTTTCGAGCCTAGTCCACTTCAAATTGGACTTCAACTTGGATATTGGCCTGAGGGTTAGGCCTAGGCCTAAATATTTATTAATTGGGCTCAACCCATTTAAGGTTATCATTATCATTATATGCTTTGGATTTCAATGCCTTTTATCAAGCAATTTTTCATAAGAACACGAAGATCCATAGCTCAACTGCCAAACTGAGTGGAGATACCTTGTTTCAACACTTGAGGTCTTGGTATCAATCCCTAGCGGGGGTGGCTAACATGGAGTGTGTGTACTGACATGGGTGTGTACTAACAAGCTAACCCAAAATAAATAAATAAATAAAAGCAACTTTTCATAAGCAACTCTCTCTCTCTCTCTCTCTCTCTCTCTCTCTCTCTGCGTGTGTGTGTATCTTTCCATCTCTATTTGAGCATTTTCTATCATGATACCTTAGGACTTTTGTTTACACAACTCTCTCTCTTATTGGAGTATCTCTGGACTTTTGTTTATGTAACTCTAGCTCTCTCTCATTGGAGTATTTTAGACTTTTGTTTTACTTTAGAGAGAGAGAGACGGGCATCTCTACATATATACCATCTTTAGCAATACGTGCAACACTAAAACTCTTTGACTTTGTTCATCATTTGAAACACCTCGTGTGATTACCTGAGCCCAATAATTAGGCTATTTCAAAAGTCAAGTGGGCCACACCACCAGGAACAATCATGGTCATGATTGATACCATTGGTAACTTCCCATTACCTACCGATCTATTATTTATATTCCATTCAAATCATATATCACTAGGCCAGTCAACATCTTGAGAAGTCATGCATCCACAAACTCAGACAGATTCAAAATGTAAGTAGGCTAAGGTGCATGAATTTAGTTGTGATTTTACAATGCTCACATCGCGTGGCCCACTCGCATCCTGGGTTGAGCTCTCCTTTCTTATATACAATGAAAATGAGTTAGCTTATTCGATTGATGGATTGAATACCATACAAACATCTTGATAGGCCTCATTACCAATTTTGTCTTGTATTTATATCCTTAAGAAACAAAGTTGGGTAAGTTTGAAATGAAATACATTACTAGATTTAGCTTAATTGATTCTCATAAACCTAGAATTTAGACATAGCTAGTAGATAAGTTGGAAAAGCTTAATTCATTGAAAGTCATATTAGGTATACTATTAGGATTATGATGAGTTATTATTACATAATATTTTTAGATACATTTGTAGGTGGGTACATATGCATATATTGACTGAATCTAAGATGTAAGTAATTTTATTATTTGACATTAGCTTATATTTTGCATGTTTATTTTCAAATATAAAATGACCTTATGGCCGTCGTGAAGATTTGATTGATTGCTTTGATTTACTATAATATTTAATAAAATCTTATCTTTCAAAAATAAATTTGTTGGACATCTTTACCATAACACCATGATGCCCGTGACCCTTTATTTGGATTTCCAGTAACTTATTTACATGACAACGGACGGTGGGATTTCACCATGACACCACTAGGTCCATCCGTTGATTCCCACTATGTTCTAGTAGGGCCACCACTACACTAAAACTCAAGTGGGCCACACACAAAAAACGTGGGGATAGAAACACTAACAATGAAAACCTTCTCAAGACTCACCGTGATTTTAATATTTCATCCAAACCATTGATAAGTTTATTCCCATTGGGATGGACTGAAAGCTCAAATCCCCACCTGATTTAAAACTTGTGTGGCCTTGCAACGGTTTCAATGATATTCTTTTAAAAAAAATTTACAAAGGTTTCAACAGTGGAGGTTCAACCCATGTAGGGTTACAGGACTTCATGCAGGCGCGGGACAGAGGCAATTGGCGCCGGCCACAGATCACCGTAATACATCTATGATCTATCCTCGCGCGAATCGCCTCGGGATTCGGTGTTTCAGATCTTGGGAAGCGGATTTCGTCCTACCCCGCATCTGCTAATCCACGCTGTCCATCCCTTCTCTCGTATCATTTTAAGTTATATGCACAAAAAATTAGGCAGATTCAACGCTCAAGTAGACCACACCACAGATGACTCTTGCATTTAATGCAACCCAAGCTTATTATTTGGTGTGGTCTAGTTGAGAGTTGGATCTATCTCATTTTTATGCACATACACTAAAATGATCTAAGAGAAGGGATGGACGGCGTGGATTAGAAAATAGATCACCGTAAGCCTGTCCGCAGAACTGCCGGTTTGGGGCTAGAAACGGCAGGGGTGGGACGCAATCCGCGTCCAGGATCTTGGTTCATTGCGTGAGGTGGACCGGCGTGGAGTCCGTGTGCCTGCTTGCGGAGGCTGACCAGTAAAGAACAACGTTTGCTACCGTGATAGTTTGCTACCATTTTTAAACTATGGTCACTGCTACAATCTACACAAGCTATATTCTCAGAGAACTTGGGACCATCAAAGTCACTGGCGTGATAGATCATGTCCTGAAAATCACGCTGATCAGATGATGCTAATCATCTGTGTTTTCCTAATGAATTAGGACCATCAACGGTATTATTATTATTTTTCAACCATTTGATCACCGTGAATTGTAAGGTCAGGATGTTCAGATTAGTGTATCTTTAAAAGTATGACCCGTCCACAACGACCCGCAATTGCATTTCTCATTCGTGCCACGTGCCAACACACTTCAGAAAACGGTGGTGAACTATTACGTAGTCTTGTCGTTTCAGCACTCGATACTCCTTTTGGACGTTGTGGACATGGAATTTTAGAATTCTCCAATCTATGCATTTCAAGAAACACGTGGGAATTGTTCCTCCCATCAGGTACACGTGGACGAAAGGGCGGCAATGGGCGACGCTGAAGCTGACCTAGCAGTCTCATAAGGCCTCATTTGGCACCTTTCAGCGAATGCATTAGAATCTAATTCAAAAATACACTAGAATCTGTGCGGATTAAAATCATTTGACAGCTTGTAATTGCAATGCCAATCGTTGGACAGTTTCTAATTAGAATGAATTACAATTCAAAAATTATATTTTGATGCATTAGGGCTCGTTTGGATGCTTGTAATTAAAATATACTAAAAATTTAAAAACTGTTTTTAGATGTCTATACTTGAAATGCATTAAGTAAATTAATTTTAATACCTTAAATAAGCATATGCCACATTTGACATGATAAGTGTCATAAGTACATTAAAAAATAAATTGTATATAAAAAAAAAAAACTTTCAACCTTGGGTGGCCATATAAGTGGGCACAATTTCGAAAAAATGAATTCAATTCACATAATTTTACTGTATTCTATTTCTCATGGATTCTGATATTATTATTTATTATCAATTAAAAGATTCTTTTAATCCATGTGCATCCAATTACGATGGTTTATCATCGATGAAAGGACCCTAATCAGAATGCATTAAAAATCCTTAATATATTCACAGGAGCCTAAATTTAATAAACTAAATAAGTTTTCAAAGAAAATATTAGCATTCATATGTGGTATTAATGTAGGAAAGAGCATGAAATGATGAAGAAGAAAATCAACATCTTCCTTAAATGGTCAACATCTTCAATCCATAAGGTAAGCTCTTAAGGCCACAAGATATAAGAGAAGAAAATTTGAATATTTTATTATATTATAATTTTAAGATTTTTTGATTACATCACTTATATAAATGATCAAAAGTTGAATTTAATTAAAAATTATCCAAAAGAGTAAAATCTCTCAAAAAGCTAATTCTACTATAAATAAAAATGTTAATATGAGCTTATCAAAACACTATCGATGTCATTATAAGCGATTTCTAAAATATATAAAAATTTTAAAACTTTAAACAAAGAGGGATACAATGCTAATAGAAATAATTAAAAATAATAATTTTTTCCTAAAATCTCAACTTCCACTCTCAAAATGCCAGTTTTCGTTTGAAACGATCATGCATGACCGAGAAAAAGACTTTCATATAAAATGTCTTTTAAAATATATTAATTCTTGTTATATATCGTTGGCCTACTTTATGACAGGATGGGACCAACCATCTGGTTGGATTGGCCACCTCTTTGATTTGGTGGGCCATCCTTAGTTGACAGGTCCCATAATTCCCAGACTCACAATACCAATATGAGACCCAATCAAAGTGAGTTGGAGCGATTCATACCATTCTATTATTTCAACCTTTAACTTTTAGACCAGATCCAACCAACGGTTTCTAAAGAGTCTTGACCTAAAGCTAAGATGATGATGGACCCGACCGAAAGTCCCAACAGGTTGCCTGACCAGTCGTTGCTCTTCATTGCACTACCACATCCGACCATTGGTAGGTCTTTCCAAATGTGAACCATTCGCTGACCTTGGATGTATTACAGCACCATCATCCTAGATGGAGTCATCGATCAAAACAATCTGGACCATCTAATGATGTCACCAGCTGTACAGTTTTCTATACCTAGTTAAAGGTTTACATTTCCTCTATCGTATTAGAACGATAACGTGCTTGTATGCAATTAACGCAGGCCCAATTTTCTAATGTAGAGCGGGTCGCAAACAATTTCATGGCCAAGGTGGACCAGAGAAGGCCTGATCGGAGGAAGAAGTGATCCAGACCATCAGAAACTTAAAACGGACATATCTCGCAAATCGGAACGAGTTATCTTATGTGCCATATATGATTTTGGGAGTATAAGAAGCTACTTTAGCCACCCAACCCTACAATGCCAGGTTGCCTACACCGAATTTGCGAGATTCTTTCAGATTGATGGATGAAAATCGATTTTAATATTATTTTTTCTATTTATAATAAGTTTTAGCTTGATTGTAAGTCTTCATCCGTTGGACTTTAGGAGTTGCATAAAAAGTACTTATAAAATAGGATACTATTTTTGGCTGAAAACCATGAGGTCTAGTTGAAATCATGACCATCTAAGAGTAAATTTACTATTTATTAGAATTATTTTCTAACTCATGACCATCTATAAATAGTAAGTTCACTATTTATTAGAATTATTTTTTATCTATCCTCATGGATTTGAGGCATTTTTGTAAGGAGTTAAAAGAAGCTCCATGGATTTGGAGTAACTATCCCTTGAGGAAGACAGTGGTCGACCTCAATACGTCCTTCCCTGCGTCTAGTTGGCCAGGACATCTATACCATGAAAACGGTAGACCGCACCGTACCCTGTATGGCAATCTACCATACAGATACCTATCACCAACAGGTGCCGGTGCCGTAACTTAGTACACGATTCCATCTTTCCCGCCAGTATAACATTTGCATAGGAAATCCATACCATGAAAACTGTGGGGTCCACCTTGCAGATCACCTGGCACAAAAATCAGGCCATTCAGCACATCGGTGGACCACAGAATCGGAATTGATGAACAACCAACGGTCTGACTCAATAGACAGGTGTTGATTAGATGATGAGTTCAGCCTAATTTTCAAGAAACGTGATCTTCATGGTGGGGCCTACCCTTTTCATGGTCCGGATGTCCTGATGGGCCTTTATGGGCCGTCATTTCCAATTCAAACCAATTTATTGGGCCTCAAAACTCAGGCCCAGTCATGGCCCAGCGTGACCGGACCAGCCCACTTTCACCCCTAACAGTCAGGGGATGCTTGGTCGCATTACCCTAACCATCCTACCTAACAAAATGGACGTTCTAGATCCATCGTAGTTGGAAGCTCCCATCACTAATTAATCAAGATCGTTCATAATGTGGGCCTCAACGTGGATTAGCCATGTCAGTCAAGAATCACCTTGATCAAACGATCCTAACCATCTATCATGGTCTACAGGGACGAGTGGCCACAAGTTAAATGGAAAAACCATGGAAGAGGTACATAATACATTCATAGCCCTCGGACGCGGATTGCATACTGACCCTACCAATACGCACGTGGCTACTGATCGGTGATCTGTGGGCCCCACCATGATGTTCGTGTTTTATCCACGCCGTCCATCCATTTTGCCCCCTTATTTTAGGGTTTGAGCCAAAAAATGAGGTAGATTCAACTCTCACGTGGACCACACCATGGGAAACAGTCGTGATTGAAGGCCCATCTTTAAAAGCTTCATGGGGCCCACCATAATGTTTATTTACCATCCACGTGTTGATAAGGCCACAGAGACCTGGATGAAGGGAAAACACAAACATCGGCTTTACCCAAAACTTTTGTGCCTCCAACAAGTTTTTAATGGTGGGCGTTCAATCACCATTGTTTCCTATGGTGTGGTCCACCTGAGATTGGATCTGCCTCATTTTTTAGCTCCGTGAATAAGCTGGCAATGTGGATGGCGGATGGACGGTGTGGATAAAAAACATACATGATGGTGGGGCCCACAGAGCTTTCCAGCATCCACGTGGTCACCAGAGGGGTCACTTACTAATCCGAGTCCCACAAGTAGAAATTGAGTGGGCCCCACATGTCCATAATTTCAATCTCAATCCAATGATGATAAGGCCCACCTAAAATTATACTAAGATGTATCCCTTATCCAATTTCGCTGGTGAACCTTATCATCTTCCAATCAAGATCTCCAACTCAATCCCATCACCCCTAAAACGAAAAAAAAAAACCGAACGGGCCCCACAGGTCCACACTTTCAATCTCAAACGAATCATGATGAGGTCCAACTAATAATACTAAGATTACATGTCTTATTAAAATTCGCTTTTGGTGAACCTTATCACCGTCCAATCAAGATCTGTAAGGCTGTACTCAATCCCATCACCCCTTTAAAAAAACAAAACCTGATTTGGGCCCACTTTCTTTGATAAAGGCCCACCTACATTATAGTGGACTCGTAATGCAAAGTGTAGCACACAGCAACAAGGTCGTACTGTGTGCTGCTGAAAAGCTCTCTGGGCCCCATCATGATGTTTGTGTTTTATCTACACCGTCCATCCATTTTACCAGCTCATTTTAGGCATGAACCCAAAAATGAGGCATATCCAAATCTCAAGTGGGCCACACCATAAAAAAGTTGTGATTGAATGCCAACCATTAAAAACTTCTTAGGGCTCACTGTAATGTTTATTTGCCATCCATCTTGTTGATTAGGCCATACACACATATACGAAGGGAAAACACACATACCAGCTTGATCCAAAACTTTCATAGCCCCCAAGAAAATTTTAATGGTAGGCATTCAATCACCACTGTTTCCTATGGTATGGTCAACCCGAGATTTTTATCTGCCTCATTTTTCGTCTCATACCCTGAAATGATCTTAAAAAATGGATGAACGGCATAGATAAAACACATACATCATGATGGGACCCACAGACCTTTTACAGCAGCACACAATCTAAGTCCATAAGAAGATTGCACAACCCTTAATTAACTTCACTAGTGGTGAACATCATCACCATCCAACCAAAGATCAGAAAAAATAAAGAAAGAAAAAAAAAAAAAAAAAAAACGTGGGGCCCACTTCATATAGCCTTTTCAATAAAAAAAAACTGAATGATGATAAGGCCCACCTAAAAAGTCACATATACCATTAAAAAAAAAAACACATCTGAATTACTCATCAAACGAAAAGCCAAAAAAAAATAATTGCTCTTTTATTCAAATACAATTTAAAAAGGTTTACAAATACAAACGTTTGTTCTCATTTGTTTTGGTACAAATGAATGTATGTAGACTTTATTTTCTCTCAGTTTACCCGCCAAAAGCTTCTCTCCCTTCAGCAATGGAATTTAGAGATTAGCCATGCAGACCAACCCCACGGCAGCACCCATGCACGTGCCGATTGCTGCACGTGTGCCCGACGACGTGTCATCAGCGGCTGGTGATGGCGCGCTTGCACTTGAGATAGTTCCATCATCTTCACCGCTCACATCGGCGTCGGGTCCGTCAGCAATGGGCTCATCAGAATCGGGTCCATCAGCCAATCCAGGAGAAGGAGGGGAGGATACCGGGGAATCTCCGGTGGGCCCATCGGTGGTAGGTGCTTCGGAGGTGGGCCCATCAGCTACTGGCGCGGAAGCCGTGGGTCCGTCGGATTTCTTTGGGGCATTAGCGGCCGGAGCATCAGATGTCGGTGCATCCGATGCTGGGGTGTCTGTCGGAGCGCCGGTAGCTGGTGCTTTTGCAGAGTCGCTTGTCGGGCCTGACGCGGCGGGTGCGTCGGCGGCAGCAGGTCCTGATGCCTTTGTGGGAGCGGATGCTTGTGGAGAGTCAGCGGTTTTGGGTGCGGCTGCAGGTGATGTGGCTGTTTTGTTTTCAGCTGCAAAAGCGACGGTTGAGATCAGAAGGAAAATGGAAAGGATGAGGAATTTCGAAGAAGACATGGTTTATTTCTGGAGATTTTTGGGTTTTGTGAGGCCTTGTATTGGAAAGAGAGAAGAAGGTTGGCTGTAAGGGTCGAAAGATCTTTCCAAACGAGGCCTGATGGAGAAGGTAGGAAGAGGAGGAGATATAAGAGGTACTGGGTCTAACGGATTTTAAAAAATCTGGTGGGTGAGAGGTTTCTCCCGCCAAATACGGTTGGCTTGTGGTATGGAATGGAGGGCGGGAATTGGATTTGTTTGGACAGTTGGGGCTCTGACCGTTGGTTTTGGAGGGAAATGGAGACCTTTTCTTTTCTACGCTTTTGCTGTTTTTTGGGAGGAACGGTTGGATCCTCCCCTAGCCAAGGATCGTAGTGTACTATGGTCTTCGGTACTGGTAAGTGGGGTCCACCGTTTAATCATCTAGACCATTGATATGTTGATTTTCACTGTCCTTTATAGGATCATGGTACTACTAGCGAGATTTGTGGCTATGGTTAAGAAGAGAAACGGAGCAGTGGTGTACATTTAATTGGAAAAATGACTGAAAAGCTAGGATCTTTCAACAGGGGAATCTTTAGATATGATTAATCTTCGTAGGATTCAACTGACCAATGGTTTGGATTACCTAATCATGTGAACCTCAGGTAGAAACTGAAAGTGGCTACGTACGTGTGAGGACCCGGATAGAAGATCCGACAATTCCACTGGCCCTTGTCTTTGTTTTATTGTGATAACGGAAAGAACGTCAAATGAGGTAGACGTGGACCGTGGATGAAAATTGATTCGAGATGTATGTGCGGAGTGATCCTAGCCATCTAAACAGTGGCCTTCGAATCTGATACCACATTCCAAATAGGCCCTAGCTACCATTTGGAATGTGGGATTGAATTGCATTTGGTCAAGCAAAATCCATTTGGCCATTGGAAACTACCTGTGAGATTGGATTAATCCAAGTATCATATCATCCGGTCCAGTAGTAGGTATTGCTGGATTTTCTGTGAATTTTGAAATCCGCTACATCTATGGGCCCTACATTGATGCATGTGTTTTATCTATGCCAATCATTCATATATACCTTTTACATGTGACATTTAAGTTGCATATGCATAAAAGTCTTCCTTCTATAGGAAAAATCATATCAACTTGAAAAATTTACAAACTTATGCAATCATGCACATCGTTGATTGACCGAAGATGCCTAAAATCATCCCACAAGCAATTACGATTTTCCTCTATACAATTCTTGAAAGTTTTTCGATCAATCAAACCTTTTGGTTGATTGCCCACTATTGTTGTTTTTCTTCAATTTGATTTAAAGCACTTGATCTTCATTTTTTTCACTTTCGGTACTTGGTTTCTTTGATTTTTTAAGACTTAGAAATCTTAAATGTTGCACACTATTTTCTAATTTTATAATCTTCATTCTTTTGGCCTTCAATTAAGCAATATTAACACTCCAATACACATGAAAATAATGTAATGGAAGGAATAAATATACAATATTTAGGTTTTATCACTCACATCACAGGGAAATTTCACTACAATGGGTACTCGAACCCATAACCTTGTGTCGAAACTCTTGTGAGTCTACCACTGAGGCATGAGCAAAGACCTAAGAAATTATGCTCTCACAAGTACTCACATCCAACAAGCCGATTTGCCAAGTATTTATTATATCATGGCTAGGGGGTTGGCTGCGGCACTCGATTATATCAAGGACTCAATGACCACATAAAAAGGGGAAAAGATGTGTCTTATTGAAAGCAGACCTTACTAAAGCTTATGACTGTGAAAACTAAAGCTTTCTAATGTGCATCTTGTAGGAGTTGGGATTTGGGGTCAGATGGTGAAGCCGGATTAAAGGTTGCAGCAACTCTCCCTTGTTTTCGATTCTCCTACATGTTCCCACCCTTGTTTTTGATTCTCCTACATGTTCCCATAAGTTTTTACCAAAAGCAAGAAGGGGCTTCGTCAAGGTAAACCTCTCTCTCTACTCTTTACTTACTATAGTCGTGGAAGTATTATTGAGCCTTTTGAGAATGGAAGTATTGTAAAGGTCAGGGTTTGGGGTCAGATGGTGAATTTGGATTAAAGGCTGCATCAACTCTCCCTGATTTTTTATTCTCCTAAATGTATCCGTTGAAGGTTTTTTCAAAAGAACAAATGGCCTTCAACAAGGTTATCCCCATCTCCGCTCTTATTTACTATTATCAGCGCTTTCAGGTCTTTTGAGAAGAGGAGTGCAATTAAGTTTCATGATTGCCATGATCGCCAGGAATTCAACTTCAAATTACCTATTCTCAATACTTGGAAGATTCATTACTGTTTAGAGGAAGTGTGCAATTTTAGGAACGTCATGACCATCTTTGAAACGGTGTTAGCCCCTCCAGAATAAATATATGCAAGTAGAGGAAGTGTCATCTATTGCTCAGGAATTGGGTTTGTTTGAGTACAGGATATCATATATAGCTGGATTCATATGTTATCTGTTAAAGATCTCTATATATCTTATTTCTTATAAAATTTTCACATGTTCTATAATTCCATTAATAGTAACAAAATAAATAAGTTATAATTTCTACAATATAATCCCCTGCAATTGGCTCTTTTACATGGTATTAGATAGAAACGTTTTAAGTATTCCAATCTTGCATTGGTTAATTTGGACAGTTCAATCAATCGATCTGAGCTCTTCTCTTTTATAGCCATCCTTTCTCATTCTCTAAACCATGGATGGGATGGTTACAATTGCCTGATAAAAGTGATTCTTCAGAATCATAGGTAATCCGTGATGGGTCCTAAGAAATAGATCGGATGCAATTGTCGATTGGATTTGTTTGTTTGCAAACGATCTTGACCGTCCATATTAAATGCCATTGATCAAATGGTCAATATTTGTCTTATTGAGAAGACATTTGCATGGTGGCCCATGAAATGTATGTTGGACGTAATGAACAATCTAGATCAACGGATTGGACAATCCACTAGGAGCAATATAGCTCATCGTGCTCTTAGAGCATGGAGCATTTCTCATGTGTGGGACCAGCCTGATGAACAGCCCGGATCTCTCTCCCACACGTGTTATGGCAGCATGTGTACAATCATCAGGCGGGCCACACGTGTGGAACACAAAAGGATAGCAAGAGAAATCGAACCAAAAGACTAAAATCTATGAGCATGCGAAACCCACCTGATGATCAAATCTACATGGTTTTTGAAGCAGGCCACAGAGATTGATGGACTGGGTCCGGACTGGCCCAAGTGCTTGAGGGTTGTGGTTTAGGGCCAAAGGTCACTTGGGTCGGACACGGTCTTGAATAAGGTATAAAAAAATCAGGTCCATCTTGGCCGTATGTATTTAAAAAAATTGGCATGTTGGAGTCTGGTCTGGGCCAGAGACTGATTTGAACTGCACTGGGCCTGGGCGCAAGTGCTTAGCCCATGGGTTGGACTGTGGCAAATAAAATTCAGAGCTGTACATGAGCCAAATCGAGTCGAGCTTGGCCCAGCTTGTCGCAGCTCGGCCAGGAGGCTACCCTAGCTCGAACTCGGCTCTGCTCAGTCAGCAGCTTGAGCCGAGCTTGAGCTCAATCTTTCGAGCTGAGTTTGAATTCGAGCTTACAAGCTGAATTCGAGTTTAGGTTTTTAATATATATAATAAATATATAAATAGTTACAAAATATTTATATTAAGTGAATTCAATCCAAGTTGAGATTAGGTTTTAGGGTTTTTAATATATATAATAAATATATAAATAGTTACAAAATATTTATATTAAGTGAATTCAATCCAAGTTGAATTGATTCGAACTGAGTTAAGTTCCAAACCAAGTTGAGTCAAAATCGGCTTGACTATGCTCGAACCCAGTTTCATGCCGAGTTGAGCGAGTTAACCAAGCTAACTTGGTTCGTGTGCAGCTCTAGGCATTACCTAGGTCTGTCCTAGCCAAAGGGACATGCGTCCAAGAGATCCAAGCCATCCCTCAAATCTGTCCCATTTGCAGATACGGTAGATCGGAAATTGGGCCACAGGTTGCATGCGAATGGATGCCAAAATAAATTTTAGCCCAGTCTTTTAAGGGGCATTTGGATCGTAAGTTGCCTTAAGTAGCTTATCTTGATTTCTACTTATTAAACTGAAGTGATTAGGTAACTTTAAATAATAAAAAAACGTTACTTATCATTAATCATAAACCAAACTTACTTATCTCAAATAAGTTACTTATCTGCTGCTGTTAAGTATAAAAAGTAACTTATTTGATGGTATCCAAACAGGCCCTTACTAGTGACCGGTTAAAATCAGCAGTCTGCACCAACAGACAATCTGAACGGTGGATAGAAATACCGACAGGCGGTACCATCAGGTAAGAAATTCAAATGATTTTGCAGTGCCACCAAAGCAGGCACATAGAATTCAAATAGATCATGAGCAATGTGGAAACTATTTAAGCACTAATCCAATGCAATAGGTAAGATAGGAATTGGATGTCAAGGGCCCTTTTGGATGCAATTCCTAAAAAGCCTACTTTCGTTTTGATGATTCAGTTAAAATTTTCAAGCGGGGTATGGGATGGGAGCTTGGAAAGTGCATCCAAACGGGCGTCAATTGCCATTTGTATCATAATGAATTTTAGGCCACAAATGCTGCTTTGGAGGGTGCCTCCAAATGGGCCCCACAACAATAGCTAACTTCGTTGTGGAGGATTTACATCGACAATCCAATACTTTGAAATAATGTCTGATGAAATACAGTCAATGCGAACCGATCAAAGGTAAAAAAAAAAAAAAAAAGAAAAGAAAGAAAGAAAGGAAAACACTGCAGGCTACCTTGCCGAAAAATGCAGATTGTTTTATATTGGTATTGTTTCTGGTACCTGCACAAATGGGAGTCTTTCAAGCACTGAATGTCCAGGGTGTCTGCTTTTCCAGTTCCGAAAGCAAGGCTGCCTTTGTGTGCTCAATCAAATTGAATTGGGAAAAGTCCAATTCAACAAAAAAACAATGACCAAATGCAGAACTGGCCTGGCCCCCAAAATTCAATTAATCTTTCAGGCCCAACTTGGATCTGAAACTTGTAGAATTGCATTTGGATGTTTGGTTGTGCATGCCAAATAAAGTGGTAACACCTTCACTTTGATCATTCCTCCATGGAGAATTGAATGCAATGCAATTCAGTTGAATTGAACAACCAAACGCACCCATACCATATGGTAACGGAATCCAAACCTTGCTGCGTCTCATGTCTAGAAGGCCTGGGCCCATTACCTTGTGTCTCTTCACTTTGGAAGAGTGCCCAAATCAGCTAAGGCTTTTGGGTCCCACTCACAACCAATGTTTTAAATATCGTTATCGTGTAATGTATTGCACCCTTGGGATACAAATACACATCTCGTTTATCGCATAGGATATATCAGTTGTATCATGTAATGTATTGTTGTTGCTGGGAAACATGGGAACATTGGGAAATCGGTCAATTTTTTTAATGAATCTTCAAGGATTGTTGAAAAAGACATCAATACACATTTAGAAATCAAAACATTATAAAAATAAAAGTGCACATAATAAGAGTTTCCTTTGTATGAGATCATAATATCAACTGAACTGATGCAAGTATATTCAAAGTCTATTCACATAAATTATAAATGTAAGAAGATATGCATGGAAATATAAGCAATATATTCAAAAGCAAAAGAAGAATCGCTAGATCAGGTTACATACTTGTTTAATTTTGTGTTTGGATAGAAAGATTGCAACTAATTTGCAAGAAATTGAGAAATTTCAATTTTTCTCAATTTTCTGCGACTTGACCCATCTCCCCTAAATCTCGAAATCGAAGCTCCAAATCCATGATTTTTCATGAAAAATATGAAGAATCATATATTTGTAACCATTTGATACTGGTTTAATGTGATTTACAACAAAAACATGGATCGAAAATAAAAAATGCTCATTGGATCAAATAGGTGGGATATATCGGCACTACTTGTGCGTTTCATATCGCAAAGGTGATATATCGTGGGATATATCGGCTGATATCGTTGATATTTAGAACACTGCTCATAACAAGCCACTGATGCTCACAATTGCATCCGTTCCTGAGACACATTCGTCTTCTACAAATGGAAGAGTCTTCCATGCTTTCAATCTCAGTGAGCCACTTCCATTGCCTGCAATGTACAAGATTTAGTGTGTTTGGATGCTCTATCAAATTGAATTGTAATAATTTGCGCCTTAAAAGCAAATAAGGCAGCCTGAGCCATAGTTGTAACACTTGGCCGAGTCAATTCGTCTCAGTGGGAAATTGAACTGAGTCACCATGAAACTCACTGGCGACCTCCACTCAGTTCAGACTCATGCTGACTTGTTGGGTCGGCTAGCCTACTCATCCACTCCACACAACTCAGCATGACTTGAACCGAGTCACTTGCAGAGTTTTTAAATAAAAAAGAGAAATGCCATTGGTGGGATTTGAAGCACCAACCAGACCACAGACACTACCAACAAGCCAAGCAATTATTTTATGATTTTTTTAATTTTTAATTTTATTTATTTTTATTTTTTGCATATTTTTATACTCTTATTGTTATAAGTATCTATTATTAGTGATATATTAATCATAGTATAATATTTAAATATCAAGTCAGCCCGACCCAATTGGCTATTGAGTCGAGTCGGGTTTTCGAGTTTTAAAACTATGGTCAGAGCTGTAAATGTGTATGAGTTACAGGCTTACTGAAGACAAGGAACTCACCTTTGATGCAGTCATCCTTCTCTATGCAAATGGCAGCATAATGAGAACTTGCTAGTTCAAAGAGTGCAAATTTCCAATTGTCTGTGAGGTTTTTGGGATCATCAGAAGCTTCTAGAATTATTTGGGATGCCTGGAAACATAAGCAGAGAATAAAGGAGAAATCTAGAACAAGAGATCGCAATTTACACTGTTCTCTCAGTGAATTAAATGGCGATTGACACCAAAAAGCATGAGGAGCATGTTTGGATATCCGCCAAATTGGATGGGACAGCCTGTCCACTGCCCAATTGCATATGGGAGGAAAACAGAATCCCAGATATCTCATTTTCATACCCATTTGGAAATTAGGGCCCAAATATTCATGTGGGGTAGCATCCCACCATCCACATTCTGGGAACAGGACAAACAATGTCTGGTGCAAAACATACGCGGATATGTACACTGTGCAGACCTTATGTCAGGACACCCAAACAGGCCCTAAAAAAAGCCATCGACAAAAGCACATATGAAGAGTCAGAGAAAGATGGGAGAGTTGACATGAGTGGCATACGTCAGATCTC